>NC_082706.1:64451301-64718801 GCF_030144855.1 Hypanus sabinus | reverse complement strand
TGGGAACACCAATGCCTTTGAATGGAAAATCCTACAAAAGGTACTTGATTTGGCCCTGTATATTACAGATAAAAGCCTCCCCCCACCACCCCCTCCCCCCCACCCAATGAGTATATCTACACGAAACGTTGCTGTAGGAAAGCAGCATCAATCATCAAAGATCTTTACCGCCCAGGCTAGGAAATATCTACACTCACTTGGCAACCCATTGAGACATTTTCACAATCAATGGCCTCACTTTAAGGGCCCTTTATCTTGTTATTTCATTTTCTCATTACTTATTGCTATTTATTAGTACTTAGATTTACAGTTTGTCATCTTCTACACTCTAAGTGATCTTTCATCAAATATTGTCATATTCTATAAATTTGTTGAGTATGCTGCTTGAGAATAAATCTCAGGGTTATATGTCGTGACATCTATGTACTCTGATAATAAAATTTACTTTGAAGCTTGAATGTTGAACTCTATCAACATTTCTTTCAACATTTAATGGATTTCAATGAGTTTCCCCTTCATTCTTCTAAACTCCAGTGAGTACAGGCCCAGAGCTATTAAATGCTCCTCATGTGTCATTCTGGGAATCATTTTTGTGAATTTCCTTTGAAGCTTCCAATGGCTTTCCTTTGGTGAGTTGCAAGCACAAACGAAGTCACACCATGTCTATGTTACATTGAGTTCAAGGACAGAATATTGTTGCTATCAAAAGATTACAAAATTAAAATATTTGAATTTCTAATCAGTGCTATAATAAAGAACCAAACAAATAAATGCTGAGAACATGAGTTGTAGTTATTCTTGAAAGCGAGTCTATAGGTTGTGTTCACTGATCAGTTCAGTTGTCCATGCTGGTTCAGGACCCTGATGGTTAGAGAGTAGTAACTGGTTTTGAACCTGGTTAGATGGCACTTAAGCTCCTGCACCTCCTTCCTGACAATAACAGCACGAAGAGAGCATGGCCTGGATGGTGAACCCTGATGATGAATACCACTTTCTTATAGCAGCACTCTGTATAAACATGCTCAGTGGTGGGGAGGGTTTTTCCTGGGATGACCTGGGTGGTTTCCATTAGTTATGGTTCATTCTTAAGCACCAATGTTTCCATTCCATACCATGCCTATAATCTCTAGCTCTTGTTTCATCAAACCTCAGTGGAAAAAGCTTGTTTCCATTTACCCTATCTATACCTCTCATAATATTGTAAACTTCTATCAAATCTTCCCTCATTCTCCCATGTTCTAGGGAATAAAGTCCTAGTCTTTTCCACCTTTCCCTTTATCTTATGCCAGTAGTCAATGAGCTTAGGAAAGTTACATATGTATGTAGGCCTCTGTTAGTCTCGAGAGACGATGGATTTGCACCTTGTAAAGTTTCCAGGGTGCAAACCTAGGCAAGGTTGTATGGAAGACCGGCAGTTGCCCATGCTGCAAGTCTCCCCCTCTCCACGCCACCGATGTTGTCCAAGGGAAGGGCATTAGGGCCCATACAGCTTGGCACCGGTGTCGTCGCAGAGCAATGTGTGGTTAAGTGCCTTGCTCAAGGACACACACACAGCCTCAGCCAAGGCTCGAACTGGTGACATTCAGATCACTAGACAAATGCCTTAACCACTTGGCCACATGCCAACAGGAAAGTTATAGCACATTAACAGCTCAAAAGAATGAACTCCCTTGATAAAGTGAAAAAAACAGTACTAAAATTGCCAACGTTCTGCAGAATTCAGAATTCAATAAATGCCAAAATGGAGACGTGCAAACCAGGAGTCACCAAGTCAAAGCATAAGCAAACCAATAGGTATGTGCTCAGCAAAATCTCTTTATCAGACTATGAATGAAAAATGGATCATTTCCTTTTAGCAGAGCAGGCTGATAATTAATGCTAGAGACTAGATGTTTCAATAAGAAGTCTCTGACGCTTGGAAGGAACCTGGTGTTGATTTAAAGTCAAAGTCAAACTAGATTTATTATCAATGTATGTACTGTACATACAACCTTGAGATTAATCTCCCTACAGGCAGCCACAAAACAAAGAAATCCATTAGAACCCAGTAAAAAAAACCCTGACCTCTTCGATCTGGCCCAGCACTTAAATCGCCCAAACGTCAGGCTGCTCCTCGCTCTTGAACATTGAGACACCTATGTCCTTTGGGGGTAACATACACAAAACTGCTAGAGAAAGTCAGCAGGTCAGGGTCTCAATCAGAAACATTGACTCTTTATTCTTCTCCATAGATGCTGTCTGACTCAATGAGTTTCTCCAACATTTTGTGAGCATTATTCTGGATTTTCAGCATCCGCAGAATTTCTTGTGTTATGATGCTCCTTAGGACCGTCATCCCAGAGGTAGCAGTTTCTCATGCACAGCTTTACACTGCAGAGGAGCTCTGAGACAATGTAAGGATTATATACACTCAATGGCCACTTTATTAGGTACATTCAGTCTGTGGTATGCCTGTGATTTTCCGCTGCTGTAGCCCATCCACTTCAAGGTTCAACAGTTTTTTGTGTTCAGAGATGCTCTTCTGAACACTGTTTTAATAGAAGATTATTTGAGTTTCTATCGCCTCCCTGTCAGCTTGAATCCAGTCTGGCCATTTTCCTCTGAGCTCTCTCATTAACAAGGACTTTTCACCAACACGAATGATGCTCACTGGATCTTTTTGCTTCTGTAATATCTGTAAACTTGAGAGACTGTGGTGAGTGTTGAAAAACTAATGGCACTAAACCATGTCCGAAGTTTCCCACCCAGAGATATTTAAAGAAAGTAGGTGAGAACATTACAATTACCCAAAATAATATCATCTTCCCAAGCTGTTTTGATTCACAAACTACTCCATTCAATTCAAAAGTTGTGAGCAACATTTGGTACATAAGAATGTCAAGGGAGGGAAAATAGAGACATTGACATGTTATCACTTGGTGGGAAACTGCTGATCCAGATGACAGTGCACCTTGAGTACGTTCAGCTGCTTCGACAGAAAGCATGGTTACTTCGTGAGATTAGTTCATGCCTGATAAGACTGATTAGTTTTTTTTGAAGAAGTATTTGACGAAACAAAAAAGGGATGACTTCAGATACAATATTGACTTCCAGAATACACCTTATAAGAGGATTTTGGTTAACATTGAAGTTAAAAGAACTTAAGGAAAATTCTGTTAACAAATGAACTAAGCAACTGGGGGCAGAAAGTAAAGACGATGCTTTCATAGCTTCAGATCTTACTTCAAATTTCCAACGTCTGCAGTTTTTTTGATTTTCATTGAAATGGTAAGCAGAATCTGTGCAGCAGGCCCAACTATTTCCAAACACCTACTTCCAAGCACCTTAAAACTGTGCCCTCTCATGCTAGCTATTTCTGCCCTGTGAAAAAGCCTCTGATTATCCACATGATCAATGCCTTTCATCATCTTGTACACTTCTGTCAGGTCACCTCTCATCCTCCATTGCTCCAAGGAGAAAAGGCCAAGTTCACTCAACCTATTCTCATAAGGCATGCTCCCCAATCCAGGCAATATCCTTGTAAATCTCCTCTGCACCCTTTCTATGGTTTCCACGTCCTTCCTGTAGCGAGGCGACCAGAAATGAGCACAGTACTCCAAGTGAGGTCTGATCAGGGTCCTATATAGCTGCAACATTACCTCGGCTCTTAAACTCAATCCCATGATTGATGAAGGCCAATGCACCGTATGCCTTTTTAACCACAGAGTCAACGTGCATAGCAGCTTTGAGTGTCCTATAGACTTGGACTCCAAGATCCCTCTGATCCTCCACACTGCCAAGAATCTTACCATTAATACTATATTCTGCCATCATAGTCGACCTACCAAAATGAACCACTTCACACTTACCTGGGCTGAACTCCATCTGCCACTTCTCAGCCCAATTTTGCATCCTATCAATGTCCTGCTGTAACCTCTGACAGCCCTCCACATTATCCACAACACCCTCAACCTTTGTGTCATCATCAAACTTACTAACCCATCCCTCCACTTCCTCATCCAGGTCATTTATAAAATCACAAAGAGTAAGGGTCCCAGAACAGATCCCTGAGGCACTCTACTGGTGACCAACCTCCATGCAGAACATGACCCGTCTACAACCTCTCTTTGCCTTCTGTGGGCAAGCCAGTTCTGGATCCACAAAGCAATGTCCCCTTGGATCCCATGCCTCTTTACTTTCTCAATAAGCCTTGCATAGGGTACCTTATCAAATGCCTTGCTGAAATCCATATACACTACATCTACTGCTCTTCCTTCATCAACGTGTTTAGTTGCATCCTCAACAACTTCAGTCAGGCTCGTAAGGCACAAACTGCCTTTGACAAAGCCGTGCTGACTATTCATAATCATATGATTATGGTCCGTCATGGTCCCTCCTGGCTCTCATAATTTCATTCTTAAGCTCCTTCCTGCTAGCCTTATAATTTTCTAGATATCTGTCATTACCTAGTTTTTTTGAACCTTTCATTAGCTCTTCTTTTCTTCTTGATTAGATTTACAGCAGCTTTTGCACACCACGGTTCCTGTATCCTACCATCCTTTCCCTGTCTCATTGGAACATACTTGAGCAGGACCCTACACAAATATCTCCTGAGCATTTGCCACATTTCTTCCATACACTTCCCTGAAAAAAATCAATTTCCAATTTATGTTTCCAAGTTCCTGCCAGATATCTTCATATGTCCCCTTACTCCAATTAAACGGTTCCCTAACTTGTCTGTTCCTATCTGTGGTAACTTCTACTTTACAAAAAGACCACTCGACAGTTTTATGGACAAAAGAGCATCTTTATCGGAGACGACAAATGATATTTACAATACAGAGGCTTCCAGGTACCTCATGCGGCCTGGGTGGAGGAACTATATACAATGCAGACTGGGAGTAAAAGAGCCGAAGTAAAGACCCCGCCAACCCCGGATCCCGCCTCTGCTACCAACAGGTTCTCGATTAGTATTAGCTTACTTTTAATAATACTCACATTACAACACTATCTCTCTCAAATGCTATGGTAATAAGATAGAGTTGTGATCACTGTCTCAAAGATGCTCTCCCACTGAGAGACCTGACACCTGACCAGGTTCATTTCCCAATATCAGATCAAGTACAGCCTCTCCTCTTGTAGGCTTATCTACATATTGTCAGGAAACCTTCCTGAACACACCTAACAAACTCCACCCCATCTAAACCCCTCACGCTTGGGAGATACCAATCAATATTTGGGAAATTAAACTTTCCCACCACAACAACCCTGTTATTATTGCACCTTTCCAGAATCTGTTTCCCTATCTGCTCCTCAAAGTCCCTGTTACTATTGGCTGGTCTATAAAAAACACCCAGTAGAGTTATTGACCCCTTCCTATTCCTAACTTCCACCCACAGAGACTCCACTGACAACCCCTCCATGACTTCCTCCTTTTCTGCAGCCGTGACACTATCTCTGATCAACAGTGCCACACCCCCACCTTTTTTGCCTCCTCCCTGGCCTTTCTGAAACATCTAAAGCCTGGCACTTGAAGTAGCCATTGCTGCCCCTGAACCATCCAAGTCTCTGTAATGGCCACAACAGCATAGCTCCAAGTGCTGATCCACATTCTAAGCTCATCTGCTTTGTTCATAATACTCCTCACATTAACATAGACACATCTGAAACCATCGGTCTGAGTGTGTCCCTTCTGTATCACCTGCCTATCCTCCCTTTCGCACTGTCTCCAAGCTTTCTCTATTTGTGAGCCAAACTCCCTTTCCTCCATCACTTCAGTTCAGTTCCCACCCCACCAGCATTCTTGTTTAAATTCTTTCCAATAGTCTTAGCAAACCTCCCCACCAGGATATTGGTCCCCCTGAGATTCAAGTGAAACTGATCCTTTTTGTACAGGTCACACACCTGCCCCAAAAGAGGTCCTAATGATCCAGAAATCTGAAACCCTCCCCCTTGCTCCAATCCTTCAGCCATGCATTTATCCTCCACCTCATTCTATTCCTATACTCACTGTCACGGGGCACAGGCAGTAATCCCGAGATGACTACTTTTGTGGTTTTGCTTCTCAACTTCCTTCCTAACTCCCTGTAGTCTGCTTTCAGGACCTCCTCCCCTTTCCTGCCTATGTCGTTGGTACCAGTATGTACCACGACCTCTGGCTGTTCTCCTTCCCACTTCAAGATATACGAGGGGTGATTGATATGTTCAAAGCCTAAGGTAGAAGGAGTCAATTTTAGAAAATCTAGCACATTTATTTTTCAACATAGTCCCCTCCTACATTTACACACAGTAGAAGGAGATGAGTTATACAGCTCTCGTTACGTGTCCACAAACGAATCAATCACCCCGATGAGTTATTAACTTCAAACTTTCTGCATAATCACTCAAAGAGTTGAACTGCATGTACATGTAACGAGAGCTGTATAACTCATCTCCTTCTACCTTAGGACACAAACTTATCAATCACCCATCTGTGGGCACTTTCTGGAGGTCCAAGATCCGTACGCTCCACGACCGCTGGACTAAGTGTGTAAATGTAGGAGGCGACTATGTTGAAAAATAAGTGTGCTAAGTGTGTTGAAAATTGACTCCTTCTACCTTAGACCATGAACATATCAATCACCCCTCGTATTAAAATGTACCAATTGTTAACTTTGGCCTTGAAAATAGTTGCAGTGGGTGCCCAGAGCAATGTCAAAGTCAGTGAAGAGATATAAGAGGTGCTAATTGAATTTTATCCTTTATACTTAAAGAAACAAAGTAAAGAAGCAGTCAAGTTATGTCGTGGCTCTACAAATCCCTGATTGGACTAGATGTGAACAAAGTCCTCCAACAGATGACTCACTGAGCTCCTCCAGCAGATTCCAACGCAATAACCTGCAGTCCCCTGAGTATCCTTCTAAATGTTATACCTTGTCAAGGATTTACTGCCCTTGTAGAGAGCACTCCAAAGAATAGCTCAGAATGAGGCCTGGTGAGACTGTAAAATAGGGTTTATTTTCCACGCACCCACCACTCTGTGTGAAAAACTTACCTCTGACGTCCCCCTTGTACTACTTTGAAGCACCTTAAAACTATGCTCCCTCGTGCTAGCCATTTCCACCCTGGGAAAAAGCCTCTGGCTCTCCACATGACCAATGCCCCTCATTATCTTATTCACTTTCTTGGATGGTTAATTGAATTATTGTCGTTTTTCTGTCGGATTGAACCAGTTTGGCCATCGTCCACTGACTTCGCTCATTAACAAGGCAATTCTTCCCACAGAACTGCCTCTCTCTGGATGTTGTTTTGTTTTTCACACCATTCTCTGTAAATTCTAGAGACTGGTGTGTGTGAGAATCCCGGGAGATTAGCCGGTTCTGAGTTACTCAAACCTCCCTATCTAGCACCGACAATTGGACTACTGAAGCTAGGAGTGTGAATATAAAAAGAGCAGACTCCAGTAAAGCTGATCTTTTTGTTTGGCAGCTCAGGTGAGAGGAGTGTGTGTCAGTGCCTGAGCTCTGCGGAAATCGAGACAAAGGACAAAGGGTGCCGATTTGGGTGAGCAGGCATGAGAAGTATTGGTGTCAGAGGCTTAACCTCAGCTGCCAGTAGAGAAGTGTAGACTCTGACAGAGCAAGCTTTGTTTGGAGGGTGCCAGTGACAATGCTCTGGCTTAACGGGTGGCAGTGCCAGCAGGCGCAGGCACAGTTCAGAAAAGACAAGCCTTTTTTCCTCTCTACAGTGGTCAAGATGGAATAATCTTGCTGTCAGATGTGGGAATTTGGGATTCCTGGTGGTTTGCCTGACAACTACTGGGAAGTGAACTCAGCTTCATTGTCTGACTGACCAGGTCAAAGAGTTGGAGCTAGAGTTGATTGTACTCAGAATCATTCAGGAGTCTGAAGACTTTATAGATGAGACTTTTGAAGAGGCGAGTACAGGCTTCAGACGGTAGATAGAGGTATGGGGATTAGACAGTCAGTGCCATTCTCCTGTGGCCATTCTCCTCAGTAACAAGTATATCGAGTTAGGAAAGAGGAAGAGAAGGACCTCCAAGGTTATAATCTCCAGATGACTGTGCCACGGGCTAGTGCAGGTAGGAATGGAGTGATAGCCGGTGTGAATGAGTGGTTGCAGAGATGGTGCAGGGAACAGGATTTCAAGTTTTTGGATCATCAGAACCCTTTCTGGGGGAGGAGTGACCTGTACAAGAGGGACGGGTTGCACATGAACTGGAGAGGAACCAATATCCTGGGCGGGACGTTTGGGAGACTTTAAACTAGTTTTGCAGTGGGCTGGGAACCAGAACCCCAGGTCAGTAAGGGAAGGATTGGAGCAGAAGGTAGATTCCAGGAAAAATATTGAAAGGCATAATTGAAATAACAGTATAATGCGTAGGATAGTTTGAAGTGCGTATATTATGGGGAAGGGTGATGAAACTAGAGCATGGATCAGTACATGGAACTTGGTTGAGAGAGGGTCAGAACTGGGTGATTAGTATACCAGGTGTTTGAAGTTTTAGGAAACGATAGAGAATGAGGTAATGGGGGGTGGGTGGAGTTTGCTCATGGATCAGAGACAATATCAGAGTTGCACACAGACAAGACATAATGGAGGGTCGGACGCTGAGTCCATTCGTGTGGAACTCAGGAACCCGGAGGGTGCAATCACACTGATGATATTGCACTACAGTCCCCCCGTAGCCACCAGGCCATTGAGGAACAGATATGTAAGCAGAGCAAGGAAATATATAAAATTAATAGGGTTGTTGTCATGGGGGATTTCCCTAATATAAACCGGGACCTTCTTAGTTAGTGTAAGGGGTTTAGATGGGGCAGAATTTGTTAAGTGTATCCAGGAGAGTCTATTAAATCGGTATGCAGATGGTCCAATGAGAGGAGGGGCCTTACAGTACACACAAAATGCTGGTGGAACACAGCAGGCCAGGCAGCATCTATAGGGCGAAGCACTGTTGACGTTTCTGGTCGAGACCCTTCGTCAGCATTTTGTGTGAGTTGTTTGAATTTCCAGCATCTGCAGATTTCCTCGTGAGGGGCTTTACAGTACCTGGTGTTGGGTAATGAGCTTGGCCAGGTGACTGACCTTTCAGTGGGTGAACAGTTATGGAACAGTGACCACAACTCCTTAACTTTCAAGATAGCTATAGATAAGGCTCAGCATGGTCCTTGTGGGAGAGTTTCAAACTGGAGTAGGGTAAATTATGACAGCATTAGCCAGAACTAAGAAGCGGCAATTGGGAGCACATTTTTCTCTGGCAAGTCCACGTCAGATATATGGAGGGTGTTTAAAGATCAATTGCACAGAGTACATGAAAGGTATGTTCCTGTTAGAAGGAAGGATGGAGATGGAAAGATGAGAGAACCTTGGGCACCCAGCAAGGTAATGAATTTAGTCAAGAACAAAAAGCTTGGGAAATCAGGATCAAACAGAGCAGATGAGGAGTGTAACACTCACTTCGTCTAGTGGCTTAATATAGGGGGTGATAACTCCCTGCCCATTTGAGTGGATGCTGCGTGATGTGTCCCCTGTTACAAATCAGTACCCCAAAATAACAACCAGTACACAATATGTGATTAAACGATTAAGCTCTATAACTTTTACTTTGACTATATGATTAGTAGAGAAACAAAATATAAAAGATAAAGGGCCCAAATCATAAGATTTAATACTAAACAGTCTCTGCACAAAGTTGGAGCTCACCCAGCAGTCCTTCTTCCACCATCGGTCTCCTCCAAGCATCACCGACCTTCCGACCCCTGCTCCAAATCCACCCCATCCAGCGGTCTACCAAATCTCTCCATTCGCATCTTCTCTCTTCATCTCTCTCTCACCCCGTCTGGCAGAAGCCCACAAAATCACCAGACAGGGCAACAAAATTCTGATTGGCCAACATGCATCCACAGTCCTGTTACCTCCAGTCATGACCCAAACAGTGCTGCTACAAAAAACCATTACATTAGCAGTGAACCCTTACGGCGTGTTACAGGAGAATGGAGTCAGAAAAGAACTAACAAAGGGAATTATGAATGCCTGGAGTTGCTGTGAGATGTCCTTGGCAAGTAGGATTATAAGTAAATCTGAATGATTTTTATACATACATTGAGAATAAAAGGATAACTAGAGAGAGGGTGGGACCAGTCAAGAATAAAAGCGGAAACATTTGCTAGGATGCAGAGAGTGCGAGTGAGATACTTAATGGGTACCTTGCTTCAGTACTTATCAAGGAAAAGGATATGGAGGACCAGGAGATCAGTACTGAGTGCATAAATATGTTACGGCATTTAGAGGTCAAGGAGGAGGAACAGTTGGACCTCCAAAGGAATATTAAGATGTTTAAGTCCCCAGGGCCTGATGGGATTTGCCTCAGGCTATTGAAGGAGACAAGGTTTCTGGGCTCTTGACCAGTATCTTTGTGTCCTCTCTAACCACAGACAAGGTCTGGAGCACCGGGGAGTGGTTAATATTGCACCTCTAATTAAGAAGGGTACAAAGGAAAATCCTGGGAACTATAGACTGATCAGTCTCACATCAGTCGTAGGGAGAAAATTCTTAGGGATAGGATATATAAGGATTTGGAAATTCATGACCTAATTATGGAGAGCCCGCATGGCTTTCTGAATGACAAGTCATACCTTAACAACTTGATTGCATGCTTTGACAAGGTGACGAGAGAGATAGATGAGGGTAGGGCAGTGGGTGTTGTCTACAAGGATCTTAGTAAGGCATTTGACAAAGATCCTCATGGGAGGCAAATCCACAAGATTAAGATATATGGCATCCATGGCGAATTGGCTGTTTGGATTCTGAACTGGCTTGCTCATAGAAGGCAGAAGGTAGTGGTTGAAGGGACTTACTCGAGCTGGAGGTATGTAATTCGTGGAATCCCTCAGGGATTTGTACCGGGACCCCTGCTGTTTGTGATGTGTATAAATGGTCTGGATGGGAATGTAGACGAGTGGGTTGGTAGGTTTGTGGATGATACCAAGACTGGCGGAGTTGTGGATAGTGTAGAAGACTGACAAAGAATCAGGCCCAATATAGATCAGTGGCAGATATGGGCTGAGAAATGGCAGATGGAGTTTAACCCAGATAAACGTGAAGTGTTGCACTTTGGTAGGACAGATGCAAGGAGACAGTACATTGTTAAAGGCAAGATCCTTAACGGCATTGCTGAGCAGAGAGATCTTGGGATCCAAGTTCAGAGCTCCTGGAAAGTTTATACACAGGTCGATGAGGTGGTTAAAAAGGCCAATGGAATGCTTGCCTTTATTAGTTGAGGCATTGAGTCCAAAAGTCAGGAGGTGATGTTGCAACTTTATCATACTCTGGATACTATAGGAAGGATGTTGAAGCTTTGGAGAGGGTGCAGAAGAGGTTCACCAGGATGCTCCCTGGTTTAGGTAGCATGCGCTATCACAAAAGGCCGGATAAACTCTCTGGAGAATCAAAGGCTAAAGGGAGATCTGATGAAGGCATAGGTAGAGTGAACAGAGAGTTGAAATGTCTAATACCAGATGGCCTGTATTGAAGGTGAGAGGGCTAGTTTTTTACTCGAGACTGGTGGGTGCCTGAAATGCACTGCTATGTAACAATCATTCCATGGTCATAGTGTTGGATCACATTTCTTCCCCATTCTGAACAACAACTAAAACTCTTGACCATTTTTGCATGCTCTTATGCATTGAGTTGCTGTCATATGATTGGTTGAGTATATATTTGCCTGAATGAGCAGGTGCACAGGTATACCTAGTAGGGTGGCCATTGATTGCATCAATCCTGACGAATGGTCTCGCCCCAAAACATCGACAGTGCTTCTTCCTATAGATGCCGGCTGGCCTGCTGTGTTCCACCAGCATTTTGTGTGTGTTGTTTGAATGTCCAGCATCTGCAGATTTCCTCATGATTGCATTATTCATTGTCATGAAAGCAAATGCGACAAACACAAGAGATTCTGCAGATGCTAGAAATCCAGTGCAACACACACAAAATGCTGGAAGAACTCAAAAGGTCAGGCAGCATCAACAGAGAGGAATAAAGAGCTGATGTTCTGAACTAAGACAATTCAGCAGGGTGGGTCATATCTGATATGGAGCTGGACTTCTGAATTGATAGCCTTTCCAGCACTTCCCTGTGACACAGTTCTCTCCACCTCTCCCTCACTCACCTGGAAGTTAAATGGTGATCCAAGCCTTTGCTGTGTCCAGACTCTCATGACAGTCATGTACTTTGCAAGCTTCACATTATTCATTTTCTGCGAAGCTCTGGTGGTCAGGTCTAAAACCCATGGTGGTTCAGCTGCACAGTTTATTAGTCAGAACACCTGTGAAATGCTTAGATATGTAATGTTAAAGGCTTTCTTTTCAGATTTAGATTAAGAGTTACGTTCAGTGACCACTTTATTAGGTGAAGGAATGAAACCTAGTGCGATTGTTTCCTGCCTTAGCCCACTCACTTCAAGGTTTGATGTGTTGTTCATTCAGCGATGCTCTGCTGCACACCACTATTGTAATGTGTGGTTATTTGAGTTACTGTCAGTTAGAACCAATCCTTTACCTCTCTCATTAATAAGGCATTTTCAGCCACAGAACTGCCACTCACCGGATGTTTTTATTTCTCGCACCATTCTCTTAAACTCTAGAGACTGTTGTGCATGAAAATCCCAGGAGATCAGCAGTTTCTGAGATACTCAAACCACCCCATCTGGCACCAACAATCATTCCATAGTCAATGTCATTTTGATCATATTTCTTCCCCATTCTGGTCTGAACAACAGATGAGCCTCTTGACCACGTCTGCATGCTTCTATGCATTGAGTTGCTGCCACATGATTGGCCGATTAGATTTTTGTGTTAATGAGCAGGAGGAGAGATGCATCTAATAAAGTGGTCACTGAGTGTATTTCCCATATGTGTAGGGAAGCACACAAAGACAGGTGTTGTTTGCATTGATAACCAACACAAGATAGGGATGTGCTGGAGGTAGACCGCAAGCTATCACGTAAATTCAACTTGATGTTGTTATCAAATTGAGGGGGGGGTGGACTGACTATTTTTATTGGTGCCCTGAAAATAATCAAACTATACTATTTAGAATTGATTCACGTATTTATAGCAACAAGGCTTAGTAAGAATTAGTCCAGGACATTTCATGGAATGTCACATGTTTAGTTTATTTAAAACTGTGTTAAACCAAATTGTCGTTCATCTCATACAGTATTCATACTTTACATAAGCCTTGGTGCATTCTTACTTCCTCCTTACAGAAAATTAAAAATTGCTCTGAATTATGAGTCAACAGCTCCATCTAATGAAGGAACCACGCAACACAGAAAATCACCTCAGTCCCTCTCGTTTTCTTTTTGAACCCACAGCACACTCCTTCTGTCGGCTAGGAGCACTACAGCTTGTTAACAGGTGTTACAGCATCAATCCTGTTTTGGAACTCTTGGCTTTCAATTAGATTCATTTCAAAGGTAACTGAAAGCAATCCTGCTTCAGTGCTTTCCCTCTTCTAGAATTTTATGTATGGTCTTGAAATTCTTGTAATCATTCCCATTATAGGCAGCTGTTAGAATCAGCCAAGACCCAAACAAGAGGTAAGATTGCATAAAAGGTTCAAAGTTCAAAGTAAATTTGTTATCAAAGTAAGCTTATGTAGCTTAAGAAGTTAGCACACCATGTTGGACTGAAGCGCCTTACTGGGCTATGGTGTTCAATGTCTTATGCAGTGGCCACTTTATTAGGTACCCCTTGTACCTCATAAGTAGCCGCTGAGTGTGTGTTCATGTTCTACTACTGTAGCACTTCTGTTTTAGGGTTTGACATTTTCTGCATTCAGAGATGCTGCTCTGCACACCTCTGTTGTGATGAATGGTTATTCATGCTACTGTCGCCTTCCCATCAGCTTGAATCATCCCCCATCTCACCATTTCCAAGACCCATACACCTCTCTCTCCTTATCTCCTTACCTGCCTATCACCTCCCTCTGGTGCTCCTGCCCCTTTTTTTTCTTCTATGGCCTTCTGTCCTCTCCTAACAGACTCCCCCTCCTCCAGCCGGGTAACTCTTTCATCAGTCAACTTCCCAGCTCTTCACTGCACCCCTCCCCTCCCAGTTTCACCCATCACCTTTGTTGTTCTTCCTCCCCTTTCCCTGCTTTCTTACTCTGATGCCTAATCTTCTTTTCCAGTCCTGATGAAGGGTTTCAGCCCGAAACATTGACTGTGCTCCTTTCCATAGATGCTGTCTGGCCTGCTGAGCTCCTCCATCATTCTGTGTGTGTAACTCTAGAGCGTGTTGAAAATCCCAGCAGATACTCAAACCAGTCTGTTTAGCACCAACAATTGTTCCATGGTCACTTAGATAGCCTGAGAAACAACTGAACCTCTTAACTATGTCTGTGTTCTTTTATGCATGATTTTGCTACCACGTGATTGGCTGATCAGACATTTGAATTAATAACCAGCTGCGGCCACTGAGTGTATGTGCTATGAAAGGCTTTATGGAAGTTAAAGCAGGCCACGTAGTGTCTGGTTCTGCACCCCACCTGTTGCTGGGAGTTTTTGTGCATTGAAGTATCCATTGTATCTTCAAAGAAATCATCCTGAGAGCTGGAAGGTTCTCTTCTCCCCGGTGATTGCCACTTGAGAAAGACTATAATGATTACGATGACTTTGAAGGTTCTTGACAAAGTTGTGGAAAACATAGACCATGCACACATCTTGGGACTCATTGCGTAACCAAGGCAAACATCGTTGATGCACATCACTAGCACCTCCAAAGCACCAGCATGGCCTTCGGTTACATGAGTGTTTATGAGTGCATTTGTCACCCGACATAAATCAAATGGGCTACCAGCGAGCAGTGGTCCTTGTCCTGGTTTGGACGAATAATGTGTGTCTGGGTGTGTGGAAGAGCGGGACAGATCTTGTTTTGCTGTTTGTTGTTTAGTTGCTTGTTGTGTTGTTTGTTCTTCTGCTGAGCATTGTGTCGGTACCAAGATTGGAGGTGGCACATGCCAGCTGCCCCCAGCACAACCTGAGGTTGCATTGAATGCACTTCACTGTATATTTCAATGTGCATATGAGAAATGAATGAAGCTGAATCTGAATCAAAAATGCTGACAAGCAAGTCATATGACTTCTGAAAATAATAATTTTACAGTTATATTGATAATATTCACTAGCTTTTGTTACATAAACCAATGCTCTATTATGAAGGGCTATTTTCCAGGAGAGGTCAATGCGACTGCGTATGTTACACTCTGATATCTTAGTATTATGAGCATCACATCTGCAGCATAGCGTTGCCTCCAAATCCCCAGAGCTTAAAATCCCGGGGGAAATGTTAACAACACAACAAGAACATAACAAATTCTACTCAGAGACCATGATAACCTTTTCCCTTCCCAGATCTATTGGATCCAGAATCACATTTATTGTTGTTGTCATTGGTCATGACATTTCTGGATCTGTGGCATCAGAGCAGTTGCAGGCATAATAAATTAATGAAAGTTCACAAAATTACAAACTGTAAATAACTAAGCTGTGCAAAGAAGTAATACTGAGGTAGTGATGAAAAAGTGAAGTAGTATTCATGGGTTCATGGACAATTCAAAATTTGATGGTGGAGGGGAAGAAATTGTTCTTGAAGTGCTGTGTGTGGGTCTTCAGGCTCCTGTACCTCCTCTCTGAAGGTGGTAATGAGCATGGCCTGGAAGGCAAGAGTCCTTCTTGAGGCATGGGCTTTTGGGGTGCTTTTGATGCTGGGGAGGCTGATGACCATGATGGAGCTGACTGAGTCTGTAACCCTCTGATGATTCCATGCATTGGAGCCTCCACAGCCAAATAGTGATGCCCTCCAGCAGAAAGTGCTCTGTATCTGTACAAGTTCGGTCACACACCAAATCTCCTCAAAACTATTTGAAACCAGGAAGAATTGCTTCACCAGAAGAACAGTAATGTCCAATAGCAGAGTAGAGCAAGGAATCAGCCCAATCCTTTAATTAGCAGCCGGTGCAGTGGAGTAGATAACAGGCATGCTAAATCAACTGGGTTCAATCTTGTTCTCAGGCTATGTAGTATTTCCATGCTCTCTTTCCTCTTTTTGTTTGAGATCTTAGGTTTAGGTCATTTGAGGCTGTTGTACGTGATGGTTTTCATCTGTCAAGTTGAAATAGAGAAGAAGGGTCTCAGCCCAAAGTATTGACTGTTGATTCTTTCCCATAGAAGCTGCCTGGCCTGCTGAGTTCCTCCAGCATTTTGTGTGCGTTGTCTTATACACTTAGTTTCCTCCCATTGCCAAAGATCAGAATCAGGTTTATGTCATGAAATATAATGTCTTGTGGCAGCAGAACAGTGCAATACATAATAAAAAACTATAAATTACAATAAATTATATACACAGTATCTATATACATTTATATATATATTTGTAAATAAAACAAGTACGTATGTAATGCAAAAAGAGCACAAAGAAAAAGAAATCAAATAGAGAGATCATGTGCTTGGGTTCATTGCCTGGCTTATAGATTCTCTGTGGATTGTCACCTTGTCGTGGTGGAGAAGCTTGTGTGGTCCTGAGATCCTGAGGGTGATGCTGTCTGGAGCTATGCTCCTGGTACGGTCACTCATGGCAGTAAGGTCGAGGATGAGGTCCTTGACAAAGAACAATCCAACAAAGATTTCAACTATGGAACAAGCGGACTAAGTTACTTCGAACTCAACAGCTGTGAAGGCGAATGAAGGTTGCAACAAATCCATCAGCTCCAATCGTCGTGGTTTCCGTGCCATTGGAATCAGTTGGTTGATTTATGAATTATCGTGTGCTTCTTGGAGTGCAACATCAAGTACACGGTAAACAAATACATGCACAGGTGTCTTCGCTCTGTGGAAACGGAACACAGACCATCATCCTCAACCTCGAGGGATAGCCACAATGAGATGTGCAAGTTGATAGGCTCATTGGCAATTTTAGGTGAATGGTAGAAAATGGAGAACGAAATGCACAGATATTCCTTCAGGTACTTGTATTTGCAAGTGTGACAAGTGCTACAGCTGCCTATTCACCTCCTCCCCCACTAACATTCAGGACCCGAAACTGCCCTTCCAGGTGACACTCCACCTGTGAGACTGTTGGGTAATCTATAGTGTTTGGTGCTATACATCGGAGTTTGGGGGACCAGATTGCCAAACACCTTTACGCCATCTGCTGTGAAAGGTGGAATTTCCTGGTGGTCATATGTATGTTTATCCTACTTCTAATTCCCATTTCGACATGTTGGTCCTCTACTTCCACAATGGATATTGGAGGAGCAACAACGTCTGTGTAGCCTCTGAATTGCTGGCATGAACCTTAACTTCTATAACTTCTGGTAATTTTCTCCCTCCCCCTTCTCTCTTTTTCCATTCCACATTCTGTCTCCCCTCTTCTCCTGACCTTCCAGTCAGCTCCCCTTGGTGCCCGCCTCCTCTCCTGTCAGATTCCTTCTTCCTCAGGCCTTTATCTTTTCCACCAATCCTCTCTCAGCTTCTTACTTCATCACCCCCCCCCCTCCTCCACCCACCTTCTTTGCTTCTCACGTGGCTTCAGTTAATACCTTGTATATTCCTTCCCCTCCACCACCTGCTTATCCTGGCTTCTTCCCCCTTGCTCTCTAGTCCTAATGGAATGTCAACTATTCCCCTCATAGTCGTTGTTTGACCCGCTGAGTTCCTCCAGCATTTTGTGTGTGTTGCTGTGGATTTCCAGCATCTGCAGAGTCTCTTGTGTTTATAGTTGCTATGTATGATGGTTAAGGCAGATTTATTAACGAGATTTCTGAGCTGTATAACTCAATGACTGCTGTCTGAAATCATATGATAGGTGCCTGAAGCTTTCTCATGCCTTTTTCATATGTTAAAGAGTGAGCAAAGAATCACAAGTTGGTATAACAGAGGGGGCCAGTGGGTGTAGGTGGAAGAATCTCTCCAGGTGAAATATTGTAAACTTGTTTAAAAAAACGTCAACCACAGCATTATATTATGGTTTCCTACGGAGTGAATCCTTTCCATGTGTTTGATATTCCTCCCTCACTGTTTTATATCAACTAAAGTATTATAACCTCCTGCGAAACAAAAGTAGAATGAATACAGTTCCAAACAAGTGCATTAGGAGTTGTAACCACAGGAACAGTAGGAGATCATCCAACCCTTACTTCTTCTATGGCAGTATACTTTCCTCTATTCCACTCCAGTAGTTTGCTTTGTCTCCATATTGCCTACAGAAAGTGAAGGAAACAGCCCAGTCATTCACAGGCAAACCCTACTATCATTCAGCACCTCTACAAGGAGCACTGCCTTTGGAGAGCAGAATCCATCACCAAGCACCACTACCATCCAGGCCATGCCCTCCTCTTGCTGCTGACATAGGGAAGGACGTACAGAAGCCTTGGGTCCCACACCACCGGGTTCAGGAGCAGTTATTACCCTACAACCAACAGGTCCCACACCACCGGGTTCAGGAGCAGTTATTACTCTACAACCAACAGGTCCCACACCACCGGGTTCAGGAGCAGTTATTACTCTACAACCAACAGGTCCCACACCACCGGGTTCAGGAACAGTTATTATCCTACAACCAACAGGTCCCACACCACCGGGTTCAGGAGCAGTTATTACTCTACAACCAACAGGTCCCACACCACCGGGTTCAGGAGCAGTTATTACGCTACAAACAACAGGTCCCACACCACCGGGTTCAGGAGCAGTTATTACCCTACAACCAACAGGTCCCACACCACTGGGTTCAGGAGCAGTTATTACTCTACAACCAACAGGTCCCACACCACCGGGTTCAGGAGCAGTTATTACTCTACAACCAACAGGTCCCACACCACCGGGTTCAGGAGCAGTTATTACTCTACAACCAACAGGTTCCACACCACCGGGTTCAGGAACAGTTATTACCCTACAACCAACAGGTCCCACACCACCGGGTTCAGGAACAGTTATTACCCTACAACCAACAGGTCCCACACCACCGGGTTCAGGAGCAGTTATTACCCTACAACCAACAGGTCCCACACCACCGGGTTCAGGAGCAGTTATTACCCTACAACCAACAGGTCCCACACCACTGGGTTCAGGAGCAGTTATTACTCTACAACCAACAGGTCCCACACCACCGGGTTCAGGAACAGTTATTACCCTACAACCAACAGGTCCCACACCACCGGGTTCAGGAGCAGTTATTATTCTACAACCAACAGGTCCCACACCACCGGGTTCAGGAACAGTTATTACCCTACAACCAACAGGTCCCACACCACTGGTTTCAGGAACAGTTATTACCCTACAACCATCAGGTCCCACATCACCAGGTTCAGGAGCAGTTATTACCCTACAACCATCAGGTCCCACATCACCAGGTTCAGGAGCAGTTATTACCCTACAACCATCAGGTCCCACATCACCAGGTTCAGGAGCAGTTATTACCCTACAACCAACAGGTCCCACACCACCGGGTTCAGGAGCAGTTATTACCCTACAACCATCAGGTTCCACACCACCAGGTTCAGGAACAGTTATTACCCCTCAACCATCAGGTCCCACACCACCAGGTTCAGGAACAGTTATTACCCTACAACCATCAGGTCCCACACCACCAGGTTCAGGAACAGTTATTACCCCTCAACCATCAGGTCCCACACCACCAGGTTCAGGAACAGTTATTACCCCTCAACCATCAGGTCCCACACCACCAGGTTCAGGAACAGTTATTACCCTACAACCATCAGGTCCCACACCACCAGGTTCAGGAACAGTTATTACCCCTCAACCATCAGGTCCCACACCACCAGGTTCAGGAACAGTTATTACCCCTCAACCATCAGGTCCCACACCACCAGGTTCAGGAACAGTTATTACCCCTCAACCATCAGGTCCCACACCACCAGGTTAAGGAACAGTTATTACCCCTCAACCATAAGGTCCCACACCACCAGGTTCAGGAACAGTTATTACCCTACAACCATCAGGTCCCACACCACCAGGTTCAGGAACAGTTATTACCCTACAACCATCAGGTCCCACACCACCAGGTTCAGGAACAGTTATTACCCTACAACCATCAGGTCCCACACCACCAGGTTCAGGAACAGTTATTACCCCTCAACCATCAGGTCCCACATCACCAGGTTCAGGAGCAGTTATTACCCTACAACCATCAGGTCCCACATCACCAGGTTCAGGAGCAGTTATTACCCTACAACCAACAGGTCCCACACCACCGGGTTCAGGAGCAGTTATTACCCTACAACCATCAGGTTCCACACCACCAGGTTCAGGAACAGTTATTACCCCTCAACCATCAGGTCCCACACCACCAGGTTCAGGAACAGTTATTACCCTACAACCATCAGGTCCCACACCACCAGGTTCAGGAACAGTTATTACCCCTCAAACATCAAGTCCCACACCACCAGGTTCAGGAACAGTTATTACCCCTCAACCATCAGGTCCCACACCACCAGGTTCAGGAACAGTTATTACCCTACAACCATCAGGTCCCACACCACCAGGTTCAGGAACAGTTATTACCCCTCAACCATCAGGTCCCACACCACCAGGTTCAGGAACAGTTATTACCCCTCAACCATCAGGTCCCACACCACCAGGTTAAGGAACAGTTATTACCCCTCAACCATAAGGTCCCACACCACCAGGTTCAGGAACAGTTATTACCCCTGAACCATCAGGTCCCACACCACCAGGTTCAGGAACAGTTATTACCCCTCAACCATCAGGTCCCACACCACCAGGTTCAGGAACAGTTATTACCCTACAACCATCAGGTCCCACACCACCAGGTTCAGGAACAGTTATTACCCTACAACCATCAGGTCCCACACCACCAGGTTCAGGAACAGTTATTACCCCTGAACCATCAGGTCCCACACCACCAGGTTCAGGAACAGTTATTACCCCTCAACCATCAGGTCCCACACCACCAGGTTCAGGAACAGTTATTACCCTACAACCATCAGGTCCCACACCACCAGGTTCAGGAACAGTTATTACCCCTCAACCATCAGGTCCCACACCACCAGGTTCAGGAACAGTTATTATCCCTCAACCATCAGGTCCCACACCACCAGGTTCAGGAACAGTTATTACCCTACAACCATCAGGTCCCACACCACCAGGTTCAGGAACAGTTATTACCCTACAACCATCAGGTCCCACACCACCAGGTTCAGGAACAGTTATTACCCTACAACCATCAGGTCCCACACCACCAGGTTCAGGAACAGTTATTACCCCTCAACCATCAGGTCCCACACCACCAGGTTCAGGAACAGTTATTACCCTACAACCATCAGGTCCCACACCACCAGGTTCAGGAACAGTTATTACCCCTCAACCATCAGGTCCCACACCACCAGGTTCAGGAACAGTTATTACCCCTCAACCATCAGGTCCCACACCACCAGGTTCAGGAACAGTTATTACCCTACAACCAACAGGTCCCACACCACCAGGTTCAGGAACAGTTATTACCCCTCAACCATCAGGTCCCACACCACCAGGTTCAGGAACAGTTATTACCCCTCAACCATCAGGTCCCACACCACCAGGTTCAGGAACACTTATTACCCCTCAACCATCAGGTCCCACACCACCAGGTTCAGGAACAGTTATTACCCCTCAACCATCAGGTCCCACACCACCGGGTTCAGGAACAGTTATTACCCCTCAACCATCAGGTCCCACACCACCAGGTTCAGGAACAGTTATTACCCCTCAACCATCAGGTCCCACACCACCGGGTTCAGGAACAGTTATTACCCCTCAACCATCAGGTCCCACACCACCAGGTTCAGGAACAGTTATTACCCCTACAACCATCAGGTCCCACACCACCGGGTTCAGGAACAGTTATTACCCCTCAACCATCAGGTCCCACACCACCAGGTTCAGGAACAGTTATTACCCCTACAACCATCAGGTCCCACACCACCGGGTTCAGGAACAGTTATTACCCCTCAACCATCAGGTCCCACACCACCAGGTTCAGGAACAGTTATTACCCCTCAACCATCAGGTCCCACACCACCAGGTTCAGGAACAGTTATTACCCTACAACCATCAGGTCCCACACCACCAGGTTCAGGAACAGTTATTACCCCTCAACCATCAGGTCCCACACCACCAGGTTCAGGAACAGTTATTACCCCTCAACCATCAGGTCCCACATCACCAGGTTCAGGAACAGTTATTACCCCTCAACCATCAGGTCCCACACCACCAGGTTCAGGAACAGTTATTACCCCTGAACCATCAGGTCCCACACCACCAGGTTCAGGAACAGTTATTACCCCTCAACCATCAGGTCCCACACCACCAGGTTCAGGAACAGTTATTACCCCTCAACCATCAGGTCCCACACCACCAGGTTCAGGAACAGTTATTACCCTACAACCAACAGGTCCCACACCACCAGGTTCAGGAACAGTTATTACCCCTCAACCATCAGGTCCCACACCACCAGGTTCAGGAACAGTTATTACCCCTCAACCATCAGGTCCCACACCACCAGGTTCAGGAACACTTATTACCCCTCAACCATCAGGTCCCACACCACCAGGTTCAGGAACAGTTATTACCCCTCAACCATCAGGTCCCACACCACCGGGTTCAGGAACAGTTATTACCCCTCAACCATCAGGTCCCACACCACCAGGTTCAGGAACAGTTATTACCCCTCAACCATCAGGTCCCACACCACCGGGTTCAGGAACAGTTATTACCCCTCAACCATCAGGTCCCACACCACCAGGTTCAGGAACAGTTATTACCCCTACAACCATCAGGTCCCACACCACCGGGTTCAGGAACAGTTATTACCCCTCAACCATCAGGTCCCACACCACCAGGTTCAGGAACAGTTATTACCCCTACAACCATCAGGTCCCACACCACCGGGTTCAGGAACAGTTATTACCCCTCAACCATCAGGTCCCACACCACCAGGTTCAGGAACAGTTATTACCCCTCAACCATCAGGTCCCACACCACCAGGTTCAGGAACAGTTATTACCCTACAACCATCAGGTCCCACACCACCAGGTTCAGGAACAGTTATTACCCCTCAACCATCAGGTCCCACACCACCAGGTTCAGGAACAGTTATTACCCCTCAACCATCAGGTCCCACATCACCAGGTTCAGGAACAGTTATTACCCCTCAACCATCAGGTCCCACACCACCAGGTTCAGGAACAGTTATTACCCCTGAACCATCAGGTCCCACACCACCAGGTTCAGGAACAGTTATTACCCCTCAACCATCAGGTCCCACACCACCAGGTTCAGGAACAGTTATTACCCTGCAACCATCAGGCTTCTGAACCAGCATGGATAACTTCACTCGCCTCAACACCGAACTGATTCTAAAATCTACAGACACACTTTCAGGGAATCTACAACTCATGTTCTCAGCAACACTATTTGCTTATTTATCTATTATGCATTTGTTTGTTTGTTTATTTATTACTTGCAGTTTGTCTTCTGTACATTAGTTCGTTGTCAGTCTTCGTGTGTAGGTTTTCATTGATTCTATTGTATTTCTGGTTTCTACTGTGAATGCCCACAGGAAAATAACTCTCAACTTAGTATATGGTGACCTATACATACTGTGACAATACATAAGAAACAGGAGCAGGAGCAGGCCATCCGGCCCATCGAGCCTGCCTCACAATTCAATAAGATCATGGCTGATCTGTCCGTAAACTTAGCTCCAACTACCTGCTTTTTCCCCATAACCCTTAATTCCCCTACTATGTAAAAACCTATCTAACTGTTTCTTAAATATATTTAGTGAAGAAGCCTCATCTACTTCCCTGGGCAGAGAATTCCACAGATTCACCACTCTCTGGGAAAAACAGTTTCTTCACAATCTCCCAGATGTATGGATGGGCCAAGGACATAGGGTAACAGAGGAAATGAAACAGATTGACATTAGGAAGGAAACAGTGATGAGAAGACTGATGGGACAGAAGGCTGACAAATCCCCAGGTCCAGATGGTCTGCATCCTAGGGTACTAAAGGAGGTGGCCCTGGAAATTGCGGATGCATTGGTAATAATTTTTCAATGTTCCTTAGATTCAGGATCAGTTCCTGAGGATTGGAGAATGGCTAATGTTATCCCACTTTTTAAGAAAGGAGGGAGGGAGAAAACAGAGAACTATCAACCTGTCAGCCTGACATCGGTGGTGGGGAAGATGCTAGAGTCCATTATTAAGGATGAAACAGTGGCATATCTAGATAGCAGTGATAGGATTGGGCCGAGCCAGCATGGATTTACCAAGGGTAAATCATGCTTGACTAATCTGTTTGAGTTTCTCGAGGATGTAACCAGGAAGTTAGATGGGGCAGATCCAGTGGATGTAGTGTACCTCGATTTTCAGAAGACATTTGATAAGGTCCCACATAGGAGATTGGTGGGTAAAATCAAAGCTCAGGGCATCCGGGGGAAGACATTGACATGGATAGAAAACTGGTTGGCAGACAGAAAGCAAAGGGTAGCGGTGAATGGGTGTTTCTCAGAATGGCAGGTGGTGACTTGTGACTAGTGCCACAGGGCTCGGTATTGGGACCACAGCTGTTTACAATTTACGTCAACGATTTAGATGAAGGCATTGAGAATAACATCAACAAATTTGCTGATGATACTAAGCTGAGTGGCAGTGTGACATGTGATGAGGATGTTAGGAGAATTCAGGGTGACTTGGATAGGCTGGATGAGTGGGCAGATACTTGGCAGATGACATTTAATGTGAATAAGTGTGAGGTTATCCACTTTGGGAGTAAGAACAGGAAGGCAGATTATTATCTGAACGGTGTAGAGTTAGGTAAGGGAGAAATACAAAGAGATCTAGGAGTCCTTGTTCATCAGTCACTGAAGGTGAATGAGCAAGTGCAACAGGCAGTGAAGAGGGCTAATGGAATGTTGGCCTTTATTGCAAACGGAATTGAGTACAAGAGCAAGGAAATCCTCTTGCATTTGTACAGAGCCCTGGTGAGACCACACCTGCAGTATTGTGTACAGTTTTGGTCTCCAGGGTTAAGGAAGGACATCCTGGCTGTAGAGGAAGTGCAGCGTAGATTCACGAGGTTAATTCCTGGGATGTTTGGACTGTCTTACGCAGAGAGGTGAGAGAGACTGGGCTTGTACACGCTGGAATTAAGGAGATTGAGAGGGAATCTGATTGAAACATGTAAGATTATTAAGGAATTGGACAAGATAGAGGCAGGAAATATGTTCCAGATGCTGGGAGAGTCCAGTACCAGAGGGCATGGTTTGAGAATAAGGGGTAGGTCATTTAGGACGAATAAGGGGTAGGTCATTTAGGACGAATAAGGTGTAGGTCATTTAGAGTTAAGGAAGAGCTTCTTCTCCCAGAGAGTTGTGGGGGTGTGGACTGCACTGCCTCGGAAGGTAGTGGAGGCCAATTCTCTGGATGCTTTCAAGAAGGAGCTAGATAGGTATCTTATGGATAGGGGAATCAAGGGATATGGGGACAAGGCAGGAACCGGGTATTGATAGTAGATGATCAGCCATGATCTCAAAATGGCGGTGCAGGCTCGAAGGACTGAATGATCTACTTCTGCACCTATTGTCTATTGTCCTAAATCTTCTCCCTTGGGTCTTGAGGCAATGTTCCCTAGTTCTAGTCTCACCTACCAATAGAAACAACTTTCCTACTTCTATCTTATCTATCCCTTTCAAAATGTTGTATGTTTCTATGAGATCCCTCTCATTCTTCTGAATTCCATAGAGTATAATCTCAGGTGACGCAATCTCTCCTCATAAGTTAACCCCTTCATCTCTGGAATCCTCAAGTATGGAGACCCGAACTGCACACAATACTCCGGGTGCGGCCTCACCAGTACCCTGTATAGTTGCAGCATGACCTCCCTGCTCTTGAATTCAATCCCTCTAGCAATGAAGGCCAACATTCCGTTTGCCCTCTTAATGACCTGTTGTACCTGCCAGCCAACTTTTTGTGATTCATGAACAAGCACTCCCAAGTCCCTCTGCACAACAGCATGCTGCAATCTTTCACCATTTAGATAATAATCTGCTCTTCTATTATTCCTTCCAAAGTGGATGATCTCACATTTACCAACGTTGTATTTGCTTTGAGTTTGATTTCACATATTAGTAACCTGCAGTGTCATTTCAGGTTGTGATTTCACTACACGCTGATTGCTGCACAAATCTTGAGTACTTTAAAAAAGAATCTGAAGTTGAATTTCTGCAGCACCTCTCACAACATAAACATGCACCATATTAAACGACAGGACATCTGGAGTCGTGATCGCAGTGTTGCTAACCGTGCCATGTGCAAGTGAGGCCAGAACTGGAAGATCACAGAGTTTCACTGCAGGAGTTGGTGCAGGAGGGAGGGTACAAGATTTCTGGATCATTGGGCTCTCTTCCAGGGAAGATGGGACCCGTACAAAAGAGATAGTTTGCATCTAAGCTGGAGGGGGACTAGTATCCTAGAGGAAAGTTTTGCTATTACTGCATGGGGAGTGGGGTGCGTTTGAATTTAAGCTAGAGTTGCAGGGGGATGGGAACCAGTGTGCCAGAACAGTTAGTGGTCAATTTGTCCATTGCTGGTGATTGGTAGTACTAGAGAACAAAATGGAATTTACAGTGATTAGCTGTTTGATTGTCAGTGCAGACTGGATAGTCCAGGTTTCTAGGATGTACAACACTACGTCTGCAGTCTGAGATTGCGTAATAGGCACCTGAATCTTCCTCATACATGGAGAAAGACTACCTCACAACTCCAGAGAACTGGGTTTATTCTGACCTCTGCCCATGTACTATTTGCATGCTCTTTTTTTAGAGATCTCAGCTTCAGGGGATTTAACGTTGTTTTACATTATTGTTTTCATTTAGTAAATTGAAATATATCCTGCATACTCAGTTGCCTCCAGTCAGTCTATTTTCCACCCATTTCACAGACGTGCTGGTCCTTTTTTACCCACCTGAGACGGCAGAGTGGACTCCAACAATGCATCATTTCCTCTAGAGTGCAGCCCGGAGGCAAACACGACACTACACCAATCCACAGATGATTTTTAGTTAAATCAGCTTCTTAGTTTGCAAGCACTTTTTCTTGCAAGTTGCTTTGAAGCGATAGAGAATCACTTCTGTGGTTGCATTTCCTCTGTGAATCTTTATGCTCCCTGTCTGTATAAAGCATCATTCACACCTCAACAGTACACACGTAGACCCTTTTATAGACTCACCATTGCTGTTAGTTGTTTGCAAGATCAGTAGCTCATGGAAGGGACTACATCTAACTAAATGCTAGTATTTATCATGGTTCACCTCATACTAACTAGAATCCCTTTATGACTCTTGAAAAGATGTATTAATTTTTGTATACTTTGTTTGAAATCTTAGCTCCAGGTAATTTAAATTTGTTCAAATTGTTTTCATAAACAGATGCTGGAAATCCAGAGGAGCACACACAAAATGCTGGAGGAACTCAGCAGGTCAGGCAGCATCTATGGAGGCGAATAAAGAGGCAATGCTTCAGACCAAGATCCTTCTGAGTCCTGATGGAAGGTCTCAACCTGAAACCTCAACTCTTTTCTTCTTCTCTGTAGATGCTGCCTGAGTTCCTCCAGCATTTTGTATGTTTTAATTTGTTAATTTATTAAGATATCAAACAAACAATATTCACACAGTTGTAATCTCTCGCACATTATACATTAATTTAAACAGCAATACGGCACAATAACAGGCCCTTCTGGCCCACCTAGCCCACCCCGTGCACCAATTACCAACTACTCTGTACATGTTTGGAATTGGGAGGAAACTGGAGAACCCAAAGGAAATGCACATGGTGATGGGGGAGAACAGACAATTGTGGCAATTGAACCCGTGTTGCTACAGCTCTAATAGTATTATGCAATGCAACTGTGCCACTCTGTATTACCGGGAAGATTACACTAGAAACTGGTGTCCATAGTTTGTGCCAGTGTTCCATGCACACACATAAAAACACATGCTCACAAAAACATACATATATGTATTTACACACACACACACACACACACACACACACACACACACATAAACACGTCCATGTACATATGTACATACTCACAAACGCACACACACACACAAACACAATTTCTACTCCAACTTTCCCTTCACTCTTATAATCCAAGCTGAACCAATTTAAGTTTTACAACGTGTAATATTTGAGTTTGCTCATTGTGAGGGCAGCTCCAAATATGTCTAGTATTGCTACTCCGCACAAAATAGTCTTCATTCTACCATTGTGGCCCCTTTGAATTCCAGTCAGAAATTTACATTGTCTACCCATGGTTTCCTCTGCCTCCTCCTTCCCTTGCCCCTTTGCCATGCTTTTCCATACATCGCTCTGCAGAGTTAAGAATTGTTTCCTGAAAGTGCCTCTGGAGCTGTGGAATTGTGACATAAAGCAGGGTCCCATTGTTCTGTCAATTGCCACACTATGAAGAAATGCTGATAGAGGTCCTGCCCTTCCAGGGATTATATCAGCAGGCGTGCAGCTCTGACCACAGAGCTCAAGGTGCATGGGGAGATGTGAAGAAGTTCGTTTTTACTTGCTAACCACAGGCTCCCTTCCTGACCACTGTGGTTAGAGATTCCAAGAAAAGGAAGTAGGAGACCTTTGGAGAAAGGATCCCTCCCAGTACCTGAGTTGTTTCTAAATGGATCTGCACCTCAGAATTGTATTGAACCTTAGCAAGACAGATGTCTGCTAAACAAAACAGCTGTGACACTTCAGAACCATTCACTTGGGGGTGGGGGGGGGGGGGATGGACATCTCCTGTTTGAGTCTCGTGCCCTGTGGCTGTTAGGAATTCTTCAAGGACATAATGCATATACAGAAAGGTGCCAGCAATATCATAAAGGATCTCACCTACCCTGCTCATAGACTGTTTGTCCCACTCCCATCAGAGACGAGGCTACCCAGCACCCACACCAGGAACTTTCCCCAAGCAGTAAGGCTTATCAACACCTCAACCCACAACCCCACTCCACCACACCCCCCACAATCACTACTTTATCATTTCCTGTCAGGGTCACTTTATGTCCAGACACTCCTATGCATAGGGTCACTTTATGCACATACGATCAATCTGTCCACATAAGCTAATCTTAAGTATTTTCATTCATTGTGCTTTAAAAATTATTATTTTGTTCTTTATATTATTGTGCATGTTTATGCTGCATCAGAAATGGAGTAAAATTGTTTTGTTCTCCTTTACTTTTGTGTACTAGAAATGACATTAAACAATCTTGACTATTTAATCCACAACTCTCATTGCAAACTTCCAGCATTTAACGCTGTGGCTTTTGAACGAGTAAGCTTCCCTTTAAAATTAAACCCAACTCAAGAAGTGAGTTAGAAACCCTTAATGGCAGTATGGGAATGGGAAGTTGAATTGAGATTGGTGGCCACACCCATTCCCACAACAATATGTCTGTCCCTGGCCTCCTCCGCTATTACAATTACACCAAATGCAGGCTGGAGGAGCAGCACCTCATATTCCATCCAGCTAGTCCCCAATCCCATGTCACAAACATCGATTTCTCAAACTTCCATAGTGACACACGCACACCCAACTAACACAAACCCCACGTACGCACGCGTGCGCGCACAGACAGACACACACACACACACACACACACACACACACTCACACACACACACACATACTCACGCATTCACACACATACATACATTCACACATGCACACACACACACACACACACACACACACACACACACACACACACACACACACACGCACACACACACACACACTCACACACACACACACATACTCACGCATTCACACACATACATACATTCACACATGCACACACACACACACACACACACACACACACACACACACACACACACACACACACACACACACACACACTCACATTCACACATTTTTCGTTTCTCCTCCATTTTGGTGACACAAGCAAACTCATTCCGGACCCTGGAAGTTAATGCTTCCCTCTGCAACTAGATCTTTGCCTTTCTGACCAACAGACCATGATCAGTAAAGTTAGGTAACAGCACTTCCAGCACGATTATTCAAGTTTGTGTCCTTGACCAACTTCTCTACTCCCTATACGCTCATAACTTGCACGGCCAGTTTCTGCACTTACTCCGTCTACAAGTTTGGAGATGACACCATTGTTGTGGGCTGCTTCTCATATAGTCATGAGCTGGAGTAGAGGAGGGAGATAGAGAGATTAGGCATGGTGTCATGACGACAACCTTTCCCTCATTGACAACACAACAAATGATCTAATCATTGTCTTCAGAAAGGGGGCGGTGCACACATTCCAGTCTACATCAATGATATTAAAGTTGAGGAGGTTGGCCGCTTCAGGTTCTCAGGTATGAATGTCACAGCCAAAGAAGACTACCGACTCCTCTTCATCAGGAAGCTAAAGAAAGAAGTCAGAAGTTTACATACACCTTAGCCAAATACATTTAAACTCAGTTTTCCACAATTCCTGACATTTAATCCTAGAAAGCATTCCCTGTCTTAGGTCAGTTAGGATCACTACTTTATTTTAAGAATGTGAAATGTCAGAATAATAGAAGAGAGAATGATTTATTTCAGCTTTTATTTTTTTCATCTGAGTGAGTGAGAAGTTTACATACACTTTGTTAGTATTTGGTAGCATTGCCTTTAAATTGTTTAACTTTGGGTAGCCTTCCACAAGCTTCTCCCAATAAGTTGCTGGAATTTTGTTCCATTCCTCCAGACAGAACTGGTGTAACAGAGTCCGGTTTGTAGGCCTCCTTGCTCGCACACGCTTTTTCAGTTCTGCCCACAAATTTTCTATCGGATTGAGGTTAGGGCTTTGTGTTGGCCACTGCAATGCCTTGACTTTGTTGTCCTTAAGCAATATTTCCACAACTTTGGAGGTATGCTTGGGATCACTGTCCATTTGGAAGACCCATTTGCGACTGAGCTTTAACTTCCTGGCTGATGTCTTGAGATGTTGATTCAATATATCCACATAATGTTCCTTCCTCATGACGCCATCTATTTTGTGAAGTGCATCAGTCCCTCCTGCAGCAAAGCACCCCCACAACATGATGCTGCCACCCCCATGCTTCACAGTTGGGACGGTGTACTTCGGCTTCGAGCCTCACCCTTATTCCTCCAAACATAACGATGGTCATTATGGCCAAACAGTTCAATATTTGTTTCATCAGACCAAAGGACGTTTCTCTGGTCCTCTGCAAACTGCAGTCTGGATTTTTTATGGCAGTTTTGGAGCAGTGGCTTCTTCCTTGCTGAGCAACCCTTCAGGTTATGTCTATATAGGACTCATTTTACAATGGATAAACTTGTCTACCTGTTTCCTCCAGCACCTTCACAAGGTCCTTTGCTGTTGTTCTGGGATTGATTTCCACTTTTCGCGCCAAAGTACGTTCATCTCTAGGAGACAGAATGTGTCTCCTTCCTGAGTGGTACGACGGCTGTATGGTCCCATGGTGTTTATACGTGCATACTATTGTTTGTACAGATGAACGTGGTACCTTCAGCCGTTTGGAAATTGCTCCCAAGGATGAACCAGACTTGTGGAGGTCCACAATTTTTTTTCTGAGGTCTTGGCTGATTTCTTTTGATTTTGTTTGTAAACTTCTGACCCACTGGAATTGTGATATAGTCGATTAAAATTGAAATAATTTGTCTGTAAACAATTGTTGGAAAAATTACTCACATCATGCACAAAGTAGATGTCCTCAACGTCTTGCCAAAACTATAGTTTGCTAATACAAAATCTGTGGAGTGGTTAAACAATGAGTTTTAATTACTTCAACCTAAGTGTATGAACTGTCATTTTAATTTTTTTTTTAGAAAATATTATATACTAAATATAATTTCAATATTATATTATATATATTAAAAGCTGCCGCAAAACGAAACTTTCATGACACATGCCAGTGATTGTGATTCAGACTATCTCTCTGTTAATTTCATCCCCCTCGTCCACCAGAGCTGACTTCACATGCTAGGACAGGGATGAGCCTATCTCTCTAGGGTATGACACCCGCTGCCTTCCCTCGCTTGTGTTCAGCCCACCTACCGAAGCGGTGTATCAGGGTGTGGCCACTGTCACATGCAAGCAGCTACTTGGAGCCACAACTGAGAGCTGAGTATCTGGTGGGGACCAAAGATGAGTGAGTCTGTCCAGAATGGATGTGAAAAGCTCCTTCACCATAGATGCTCTCTCTCCCTGGACATGCCATACACCACTGATGGCAGTTTCAATGTTCAATCAAAGCTACAAGCTCTCCCACATTATGAGGCAAGTATGCTGCATGAATTATGTCCATACCATGTATATTATGTCAGTAAATCAATATCAACTAACCCAGATTTAGCCTTTGTGAGTGAACACCACTCTTCAAATTCTGTAGTTGTGTCATTATCCCCATCGTAGCTACACCTAAGAGGCACTTCAATATTGATATGTTCATCTTATTCTAATTCTGATATTTAATAACTTAATTGAATGAGTTTTTTCTACCCAGCTCACTAAACTTTTGCAGTACGATTTAATATGTTCATTAAATCATACCATCTAGTTATGGGGAGATTCACATTCAAAGATTCAAAGTACATTTATTATCAAAGTGCCTATGTAGTGTGCAACGCTGAGATCCGCCTTCCCACAGACTGACACGAAACAAAGAAACGCCGTGGAATCCAGTAAAAATAATATCCATGACTAACACACTGCATATTAAACAGCAGAGTCCATAGAACCATAGAACAATACAGCACAGAAACAGACCTTTTGGCCCTTCTTAGCTGTGCCAAACCATTTTTCTGCCTAGTCCCACTGACCTGCACCTGGACCATATCCCTCCATACACCTCTCGTCCATGTACCTGTCCAAGTTTTTCTTAAATGTTAAAAGTGAGCCCACATTTACCACTTCATCTGGCAGCTCATTCCACACTCCCACCACTCTCTGTGTGAAGAAGCCCCCCCCCACAATGTTCCCTTAAACTTTTCCCCCTTCACCCTTAACCCATGACCTCTGTTTCTTTTCCCCCAGCCTCAGTGGAAGAAGCCTGCTTGTATTAATTCTATCTATACCCATCATAATTTTATACACCTCTATCAAATCTCCCCTCATTCTTCTATGCTCCAAGGAATAAAGTCCTAACCTATTCAACCTTTCTCTGTAACTCAGTTTCTCAAGTCCCAGCAACATCCTTGTAAACCTTCTCTGCACTCTTTCAACCTTATTAATATCCTTCCCGTAATTTGGTGACCAAAACTGAACCTAATGCTCTAAATTCGGTCTTACCAATGTCTTATAGAACCTCACCATAACATTCCAACTCTTATACTCAATACTTTGATTTATAAATCCCAATGTACCAAAAGTTCTCTTTACAACCCTATCTACCTGTGATGCCACTTTTAGGGAATTATGTATCTGTACTCCCAGATCCCTCTGTTCTACTACACTCCTCAGTGTCCTACCATTTACCTTGTATGTTCTACCTTGCTTTGACCTTCCGAAGTGCAATACCTCACACTTGTCCGCATTAAACTCCATCTGCCATTTTTCAGCCCATTCCTTCAAGTGGTCCAAATCCCTCTGCAAGCTTTGAAAACCTTCCTCACTGTCCACTACACCTCCAATCTTTGTATCATCAGCAAATTTGCTGATTCAATTTGCCACATTATCATCCAGATCATTGATATAGATGACAAATAACAATGGACCCAGCACTGATCCCTGTGGCACACCACTAGTCACAGACCTCCACTCAGAGAAGCAATCCTCCACTACCACTCTCTGGCTTCTCCCATTGAGCCAATGTCTAATCCAATTTACTACCTCACCATGTATACCTAGTGACTGAATCTTCCTAACTAGCCTCCCATGCGGGACCTTGTCAAAGGCCTTACTGAAGTCCATGTATACAACATCCACTGCCTTCCCTTCATCCACTTTCCTGGTAACTTCCTCGAAAAACTCTAATAGATTGGTTAAACAGGACCTACCACACACAAAGCCATGCTGACTTTTTCTAATAAGTCCCTGTTTATCCAAATACTTGTAGATCCTATCTCTTAGTATTCCTTCCAATAATTTACCTACTAACGATGTCAAACTTACCAGCCTATAATTTCCTGGCTCACTTTTTGAGCCTTTTATAAACAACGGAACTACATGAGCTATCCTCCAATCCTCTGGCACCTGACCTGTGGATATCAACATTTTTAATATTTCTGCCAGGCCCCTGCCATTTCAACACTAGTCTCCTTCAAGGTCTGAGGGAATACCCTGTCAGGCCCTGGGGATTTATCTACTCTGATTTGCCTCAAGATAGCAAGCACCTCCTCCTCTTTAATCTGTATAGGTTCCATGACCTCCCTACTTGTTTGCCTTGTTTCCATAGACTCCATTCCAGTTTCCTTAGTAAGTACAGATGCAAAAAACCCACTTAATATCTCTCCCATTTCTTTTGGTCCCATACTTAGCCGACCACTCTGATCTTCAAGAGAACCAATTTTATCCCTTATTATCCTTTTGCTCCTAACATACCTGCAGAAGCTCTGAAAGTCCTTGAAGCAGTCTAGGAATACTCAGATCAGTTCAATTTAGTGCTGTATCATTCATTGCCTGCAGAGTCAGTCCACACTGACCAAAATCACAATAAAAAAGCAAGTTATCAGAAATACAATACATATAGCATGATCTGCAGAGTTCTCTAAAAACAAGTCCAGTCTACAAACAGCACCGATCAAACCTTGCCCAAGAACCAAGATTCTGGAACTTTCTCATTCCCATCTTGCTGAACGCATGAATCGGTGAGAATTGGAGTCGATCGTGTGCTTGGGCCCTGTACTCTTGCCTCCTGGCCACACACTCCACTCCAAACCTCATCAAACTGTGGTGACCAGTGGTGTGCCTCAGGGATTTGTTCTGAGATCCTTCATGATTTTTATGAATGACCTGGACGAGGAAGTGGAGAGATGGGTTAGTAAGTTTGCTGATGACACAAAGGTTGGAGGTGTTGTGTCCCCTCAGAGACAGCAAAGCACCAGACTGGGTCAAAAACCACTATCAAAATATAAATCACGGGTTCCTGTGGCACGCAGCTTAGTCATAGAATCATACTTGGAAGAAGTAAAAGAAGTAGTTTTGTGATTTCCCTGCAGGACGTTGCCATTGGTCACATCGTTCGCTGGTGCCATCTTGAAAAATGACTTTTGTCAGATTCAGATTTGGTTATTAGATGTACATGAAAAGCATACAATGAAATGTGATGTTTACGTTAACAACACACATTGTAGTGCCAATGTAACATGTTCACCACGGTCAGCAGAACAACACAGAACACAAAAAAAAACAGAATACAACCAGCATAAAACAAAAACAGGAAAACAAGCTGCTTCCTTCCCTCCCACCCACCCACACACAAAGATAGTCTTCCAACATCTGGGCAAGCCTCCATTTTCTGTCTGGTATTTTCCAAAGAGATTGAGACACACATTCACGAATTTTGTAATCATGCAGCAATCCATTTCTCCAGATGGTTTGAAAGCAAAGTACTCATGCAGCCACTGCAGTCTTTAATAGTATCCATGCCACCTACATCCTGTTTGAATAAATTAAACTTTAGAGTAACAGTAGTTGGAAGAGGTAGCTTCACAATTGAAATGGCAGTTGAAGAAGGCTTTCTTGAAAGCTGGAGACTCATGTCCACTTCAGGAGAAACGTGTTTCTTGTCCACCCACTCTAGAGTTAGCACCGTCTCAACATTTATGTTTCTGGCATCATTATTTCTCAGGACTTCGTGTGGGAGAGCCATTTCTCCTCACTTCTTGTGTCAGTTGGTAAAATCCATCTTCCCCAGAATATAATGGTGCAATTCTGCACTGCCATCATAGACAGCATCCTCACATCAAAAATTACTATCTGCTTTGGTACAGCATCCCCTCGCAATATACGAAAACTACAGTGAACTGTCAGGACATTAGGAAAGGTCATTGGCTACAGTCTACCATCCCTGCAGGACTTGCTTGTGTCCAGGACAAAGGAAGAAGCAGGAAAAATCATCACAGAATCTACTCACCCAGCAAACTGCTTTTTTCAAAAGCTTCCCTCTGAAAAGGAACAGAGGGCTTTGAAAACAAAAACTTCACACCATCTCAAGAGTTTCTTCCCCCAGACAGTTAATCTGATCAAACATTCTCATTAGCCGCACCCCCCACCACCTCAACTGAATAAATCTGAATCTTGAATTTTGAAATCTTTGGAGAATTGTTGACAGTGATGCCACTGAAAGTCAAATTTATCAAGGGTGGTAGGAGCACATGTCTTATATATATTGAAATGGTGTCAAACCAAAATACACTCGGTGTTCACATTCTGAGGTAGCTCCCAGCATTAATAATGAGGACACTGAGTACATATTCATGGTCTTCTGTTGCTGCAACCCATGTACTTTCAGGTTTGATGTGTGCTTTCTGCACACCACTGCTGTAACTTGTGGTCATTTTCCTGTCAGTTTGAACCAGTCTGACCTGTCTCATTAACGAGGGCTTTCTGCCCACTCACTGGATGTTTTTTGCACCATTCTTTGTGAACTGTTCTGCAGGAAAATCCAGGAGATCAGCAGCTTCTGAAATACTGAAACCACCCCATCTGGCACCAACATCATTGGCAGTTAAAGTAACTTTGATCGCATTTCTTCCCCATTCTGATGTTTGGTCTGAACAACAACTGGAACCTGTGATCATATCTGCATGTTTCTGTGCACTGAGTTGTGGGCACATGATTGGCGGTTACATATTTACAATAACAAGCAGGTGTACAACTATTTGTGGTTGGTTAAAATTTCAATGGGTCAAGGGTAGTAGGAGAACATATGATATGAAATCGACATGATATCGAATCAAAAGGATATTCTCATGTCGGTTAGTCCTGATGTCATCAAAAAACCCACAATGACTGCTCACTGCCAATAACTTGCTCTCAATACCATTGAAGGATAAAATGCACATAAGCCAATTTGATAAATGACCTTCTGTTTCTTCACGTCTCACTCATTACAAATCTATCCTACAGAAGACTGCATTGAAGCGTAATCTCTCAAACAAATGGGAAGAAAAAATCAACGGCTAATTGAAAGGGAAGGGTTAGATTGATCTCGATTAGGTTAAAAGGTTGGTGCAACATTGTGAGCCAAAGAGCCTCTGACAGTCTTTGTCCTATGTTCAAATTAATAAGGTTGTGGTTCCAGAGATGTCTTAATATTTTTAAGTTTTGTAGTTTTATCCAATAAGCAATGGTTGAGATTGACATCTAGTAATTTGTATCGCACAGTGATGTTCACTGTCAGAGTGTATCAAATGGCATAACGCTTGTAGTCACCAGCTGGGATACACTTCCCACTGCTGTTTCTCAGGTGTCTGTGTGCTTTCCTCCGGGTGCTCCAGTTTTCCCCCACATTCCAAAGGCGTACGGATTTCATTAAAGTCAGTGAGTTGTGTGTCGATGTTGGAAGTGTGAACCCAGCACAATTCTTGCTGATTTGACACACTTCACTGTATGCATGTATGCTTCGATGTACATGTGACAAATAAAATCAATCTAGTCTTTCTGTACAATACGCTGTGGTCATATGGTACGTATGAACCACACTGTAAGATGGCACCTGATGCTTTGCTTTTGTATGTACTAGCTGTCAGTTGTGGGACGTTTGACCAACGTTGATCCTATACAGATTCATACCCAACACAATTAGAGTCTGAGGTTAGCAAAGCGAATCACTAGATCGCACCTCACTACTAAATTTAACTGATTTGCAATCTGCAGCTATGCTTTAGTCAACCACTCACAGTTTTAGTTTTCCTGTAAGGTTTCTTGTGTATTCCCAGAAAAGCAACCAACATGTAGCACTTATTTAATCTTGAATCACCTTAAGAAGTTGCTTTTTCTAAGCTTGGTAAACCACAATTTAATGTGTAATATCAGAACGCTTTTCATTTATATTCTGGGAAGTAGAGGAGGAGTAATGAGTGTGTGCAGTGAAATATGTTTCAGGAAATGTCTGTGGATCCTGATTACATCTGTGTTCAACTGTCTAAAACATGAACCGTCAACTACTGTGAATGGTTAACACAGCACCAGGTTCAGAAACAGTTATTACCCATTGAACATCAGACTACTGAACCAAAGAACCTCAACGCTGAATTGATTCCACAACTTGTGGAATCTCTGTCAAGGATCTACAATTCAAGTTCTCAATATAATTTATTCACTTATTTATATTTTTATTTGCATAGTTTGTTTTCTTTCCCATTAATCTAACACTTCCATCCTGCATAGCCCTCCATTTTCTGTCATTATCTGCCTATTTAGGAGTTTCTTAAATGCCCCTAATATATCTGCCTCTACCATCACTCCTGGCAGGGTGTTAAATGCACTCACCACTATCTGTGTAAACAATCTTATCTTTGTCATCCCCCTATACGTTCCTCCAATCACTTTAAAATCGTGACTCCTCATTTTAGCCATTTCCACCCTAGGAAAAAGTCTCAGGCTCTTTACTCGATCAATGCACACATCTATCAAGACACCTCTTACTGTCCTTCGCTCAAAGTGACAAGCCCGAACTTGCTCAAACTATCCTCATAAAATATGCTCTTTAATCTAGGCAGCATCCTGGTAGATCTTCTCTGCACCCTCTCTAAAGGTTCCACATCCTTCCTATAATGAACACCAGAACTGAACACAATATTCCAAGTGTGGTCTAACCAGAGTTCTACAGAGTTGAAATATTTACCTCTCAGATCTTGAACTCAGTCCTCCATATTATATTTCCTGTTTAACATCTTCATAAAAGTACATCATGGATGTGAGTCTTACAAATCAAATCAAGCTTTCATCCCTTAATATCACCAATTGATAACATTAAACTCCATAATGCATCTGTGTAGACCTCCATCCAATGTATGCATTTGTTTGTAATGGCAACTTACATGCAATTGTGCTGAATTGAAGCATCATATCTGTAGATTAATTAGCAGTGTTGAGTTGTGACCATCAAAATGATTTGAGTTGAGAGATTGCAAAAATCTCCATCTATCAAGTTGCTTTTGAACTGGAACACATCTCCAAAAGCCAAAATGAGAGTTTGAACAGATTATATACTCCACATACCATTATTAAATCAATCCAGATGAAGGGTCTTGGCCTGAAATATCAACTGTTTATTCCTCTCCATAGAAACTGCCTGACCTGCTGAGTTCCTCCAGCATTTTGTGTGAGTTGCTCCGGATTTCCAACAACTGCTGAAATTCTTGAGCTTAATATTAAATCACAGATGTTGCCATGAAAAACTTGCTGAACAGAACTTACAATACATGCTGAAAGCAAAATTGTTGTCCGCATTGCTGTATGCAAAGCCCTCAAACCAAAATCCCAAAAAGCTGCTAGCAATCTGATTTCAGTATCATGTATATGGACACCCTATCGAAAACAAAACTCTGGCACTGAACACCTACAGCTTCACCTGAAAGTTTAAAGGATGTGATTTTGAGGCAGAGATCTAGCAATATAGGTTTCTGTTTGACTTTACAAACCTGATTATCTGTGCTATGGTTGTGTGAATACTTTTTCTAGACATGATGTACCTGACAATGCTCCTTTTGAAAAATTGAGTTCTCAGCACTGAACTTCATCTTCAGGTATTAGATGCTGCAATATGATATTCCACATTGTGGCAGTGTATTAGACAGCATTTTCCAATATGTATTCTCAGAGGAGTTCCATAACAAAACATTCACATCCTCCAGCATTTTGTGCATCGTGCTCTAGATTTCTAGCATCTACAGTCGCTTGTGTTTATTGCCAAATATGCATTGCAAAGTTCAAAGTGCACATATGTCACCATATACAACCCTCAGATTTGATTCACACTCAGTATATATCCAAGAACCTTCACAGAATCAATGAAAGCCCTCAACCAACAGGGCAGACAAACAACCAATATACAAAAAGCAACAACCTGTAAAAATATAAAAGAGAAACTAACAAGACTAATAATAATAATAAATAAGCAATAAGTATCAAGAACATGAGATGAAGAGTCGTTGAAAGTGAACCCATAGAACCATAGAACAGTACATCACAGAAAACAGGCCATTCGGCCCCTCTAGTCTGTACCTAAACTTTATTCCGCTAGTCCCATTGACCTGCACCCAGTCCATAACTCTCCAGAACTCTCCCATCCATGTATCCATCCAATTTGTTCTTAAAACTTAAGAGTGAGCCCTCATTTACCATGTCAGATGGCAGCTCGTTCCACACTCCCACCACTCTCTGAGTGAAGAAGTTCTCCTTAATGTTTCCCCTAAGCCTTCCCCCTTTCACCCTAAGCCATGTCTGCTTGTATTTATCTCTCCTAATCTAAGTAGAAAGAGCCTACTCACTTACTTTGTCTATGCCCCTCATAATTTTGTAAACCTTTATCAAATCTCCCCTCATTCTTCTACGCTCCAAGGAATAAAGTCCTAACTTGTTCAGTCTTTCCCTGTAACTCAACTCCTGAAGACCCAGCAACATCCTAGTAAATCTTCTCTGCACTCTTTCAATCTTACTGATATCCTTCCTATAGGTAGGTGACCAGAACTGCACAGGATGTTGGAATAGTTCAGTGATGGGGCAAGTGAAGCTGAGTGACGTTATCCCCATTAGTTCAGAAGTGTGATGGATGAGGAAAAGTAACTGTTCCTGAGCCTGGTAGTATGAGTCCTAAGGCTACTGTACCACCTTCCTTTTGGCAGCAATGAGAAGAGAGTAGTTTTCAGAATTTGTCATAATCCAATTTATGACCTTTTGACATTATCCTGTAAACCTTCACAATCACTTGTCGGTAAACATTATCATGACTTTCTTGTTTTAAACCTAATGACTAAAGCTGTAAGGTCAAGGAAAATAAGACCATAAGGTCATAAGGCATAGGAACCTTATAAGACCATAGGAGCAGAATTAGTCTATTTGGCCCATCAAGTCTGCTCTGCCATTCAATCATGGCTAACCCTTCTTTCCCCTCCTGAACCCCACTCCCCAGCCTTCTCCCAGTAACCTTTGATACCGTGTCCAATCAAGAACCTATCAAGCTCTGCTTTAAAAACATCCGATGACCTGGCCTCCACAGCTGTCTGTAATAGTATCTTCCACAAATTCATTACCCTCTTCATACACATTTTAAATGGATTCCCTTCTATACTGAGGTTGCACCCTCTTGTCCAAGACTCCTCCACCATGGGAAACATCCTTTCCACATCTACTCTGATACTCTGTCCAGACCTTACAACATTCAAAGGGTGTCAGTGAGATCCCCTCCCCCATCCTTCTCAATTCCAGCAATTACAGACCCTTTCATTCCCAGAAACATCCTTGTGAAATCTCCTATGAGCCCACTCCAATTTTTGATTGGAGAAAGGCTAACTTTGAGGAGATGCAAAAGGATTTAGAAGGAGTGGATTGGGCAATTTGTCTTATGGGAAGGATGTAACAGAGAAATGGAGGTCATTTAAAGGTGAAATTTTGAGGGTACAGAATCTTTATGTTCCTATTAGGTTGAAAGGAATAATTAAAAGTTTGAGAGGAATATTGGAAACTTGGTTCAGAAAAAGAGAGACATTTTCAATAAATATAGGCAGCATGGAGTAAATGAGGTGCTTGAGGAATATACAGAATGTAAAAAGAATCTTAAGAAAGAAATTAGAAAAGCTAAAAGAAGATATGACGTTGCTTTGGCAAGTAAGGTGAAAATAAATCCAAAGGGTTTCTACAGATATATTAATAGCAAAAGGATAGTGAGGGATTAAATTGGTCCTTTAGACAATCAGAGTGGACAGCTATGTGTGGAACTGAAAGAGATGGGGGAGATTTTGAACAATTTATTTTCTTCGGTATTCACTAAGGAGAAGGATATTGAATTGTGTAAGGCAAGGGAAACAAGTAGGGTAGCTATGGAAAATATGATGATTAAAGAAGAGGAAGTATTGGCACTTTTAAAGAATATAAAAGTGGATAAGTCTCTAGATTCTTACAAGATATTCCCTCGGACCTTGAGGGAATTTAGGGTAAAAATAGCAAAGGCTCTGACAGAAATATTTCAAATGTCATTAGAAACGAGGATGGTGCCGGAGGATTGGCATATTGCTCATGTGGTTCCATTGTTTAATAAGGATTCTAAGAGTAAACCTAGAAATTATCGGCCTGTAGGTTTGACGACAGTGGTGGGTAATTTAATGGAAAATATTCTTGGAGATGGTATATATAATTATCTGGATGGACAGGGTCTGATTAGGAACAATCAACATGGATTTGTGTGTGGAAGGTCATGTTTGGCAAATCTTATTGAATTTTTTGAAGAGTTTACTAGGAAAGTTAACGAGGGTAAAGCAGTGGATGTTGTCTATATGGACTTCAGTAAGGCCTTTGATAAGGTTCCACATGGAAGGTTAGTTAGGAAGGTTCAATTGTTAGGTATTAATATTGAAGTAGTAAAATGGATTCAACAGTGGCTGGATGGGAGATGCCAGAGAGTAGTGGTGAATAACTATTTGTCAGGTTGGAGGCCGGTGACTAGTGGTGTGATTCAGAGATCTGTACTGGGTCCAATGTCGTTTGTCATATACATTAATGATCTGGATGATAAGGTGGTAAATTGGATTAGTAAGTATGCAGATGATACTAAGGTAGGTGGCATTGTGGATAATGAAGTAGGTTGTCAAAGTTTGCAGAAGATTTAGGACGTTAGAAGAGTGGGCTGAAAGATGGCAGATGGAGTTTAATGCTGATAAGTGTGAGGTGCTACATTTTAGTAGGAATAATCCAAATAGGACATACATGGTAAATGGTAGGGCATTGAGGAATGCATAGAAAAGAGTGATCTTGGAATAATGATGCATAGTTCCCTGAAGATGGAATCTCATGTGGATACGGTGGTGAAGAAAGCTTTTGGTATGCTGGCCTTTATAAATCAGAGCATTGAGTATAGGAGTGGGATGTAATGTTAAAATTGTACAAGGCATTGGTGAGGCCAAATTTGGAGTATTGTGTACAGTTCTGGTCACCGAATTATAGGAAAGATGTCAACAAAATAGAGAGACTACAGAGGAGATTTACTAGAATGTTATCTGGGTTTCAGCACTTAAGTTACAGAGAAAGATTGAACAAGTTAGGTCTTTATTCTTTGGAGCGTAGAAGGTTGATGGGGGACTTGATACAGATATTTAAAATTATGAGGGGGATAGATAGAGTTGACGTGGATAGGCTTTTTCCATTGAAAGTAGGGGATATTCAAACAAGAGGACATGAGTTGAGAGTTAACGGGCAAAAGTTTAGGGGTAACACAAGGGGGAACTTCTTAACTCAGAGAGCGGTAGCTGTGTGGAACTAGCTTCCAGTAGAAGTGGTAGAGGCAGGTTCGGTATTGTCATTTAAAGTAAAATTGGATAGGTATATGGACAGGAAAGGAATGGAGGGTTATGGGCTGAGTGCAGGTTGTGGGACTAGGTGAGAGTAAGCGTTCGGCATGGACTAGAAGGGCCTAGATGGCCTGTTTCCGTGCTGTAATTGTTATATGGTTATATGGTTAATCCCAGCACATCTATTATTAGATGAGTCCAAAACTGTTCAGAATACACAAGGTGAGGCCTAACCAGTGCCTTATAAAGCTTCAGCATCACATCCCTGGTTTTGTATTCTAGACCTCTTTAAATGAATGCTAACATTGCATTTGTCTCCTCACCACTGACTCTACTTGCAAGTTCGCCTTAAGGGTATTCTGAACAAGGACTCCCAAGTCCATTTGCATCAGATTTTTGGATTTTCTTCCCATTTAGAAAATAGTCTGCACAGTTCTTTCTTCTACCAAAGTGCATGACCATGCATTTTCCAACATTGTATTTCATTTGCCACTTTCTTGCCCATTCTCCTAATCTGTCTAAGTCCTTCTGCATCCTGCCAGTTTCCTCAACACTACCTGCCCCTCCACCAATCTTCCTATCAACTGCAAACTTAGCAAAAAACTCATCTATTCCATAATCTAAACCATTGATATACAGAGCATAAAAATAATCGGTCCCAACACCGACCCCTGCGGAGCATCATTAATCACTGGCAGCCAACCAGAAAAGAATCCTTTTATTCCCACTCACAGCCTCTTACCAATCAGCCAATGTTCTAACCATACCAGTAACTTTCCTGTAATACCATGTGCTCTTAACTTGGTAAGCAGCCTCACATGTGGCACCTTGTCAAAGGCCTTCTGAAAGTCTAAATATACAACATCCACTACATTCCCTTTATTTATCCTATTTGTAATCTCCTCAAAGAATCTCAACAGAGTCAGCAGGCAAGATTTTCCCTTAAGGAAACCATGTTAACTTTGTTTTTTCTAGTCCTGTGTCACCAAGTACTCCATAATCTCATCCTTAACAATTCACTCCAAAGCCATCCTGGAATCATTTCATTCCTGGATTAATTCTCGTGAACCTTCTCTGGACCTTCTCCAATGCCAGCACAGCCTTTTTCAGATAAGAGTCCCAAAACTGCTCACAAGACTCCAAGTGCAGTCTGACCAATGCCTTATAAAGCCTTAGCATTACATCTTGCTCTCAGTATTTAATCATTGCATTCTTTAGTTCAGGCATCCATGCATTTCCGTGTCTGACTGTGCATATGAGTGTTTATGTATGAATAAGAGTTCATGTGCAGATAACTGCACACATTTGTTCTGTATGTGTGTCTCCTTGTGTATGTGTGTAATGCTGGAGGAACTCAGCAGGTCAGGCAGCATCTTTGGAGAGGAGTCAATGTTGCAAAACATGGCAGTACAAGTAGGAGCCGGGGTAGCAGCATTCCCTGGTGAGTCTCGTGTGTGAATGACAGAGGGAGCTGCATGAACCCCACGTGCAATGCACCAATCTTCATCTGAGTGGAGCGGAATAAAGAGAAGGCTTTAGATGGACGGGAAATTCTTCTCATTAATTTCTATCCACCCTGGGTGACTGTGAAAAGTACTGTGAAGGAATGAAAACGTTGTCTATTCACACTGTCTCACTCTTGGCAGCCTGACAAAGCCTGAGTTCTCTAGCATGACCCTCCACCGACCCCCGTTTCCCCAATTCTGTTAACGTATGATAGGAAATGGTTTTTCAGTTTAAATGTGGTCCCTCCTATTGTCAGCAGCTTTCTCAGAAACTAACTTGCACTTCGCTTAAAGTTAGATTGCCTAAACCAGTGGGGGCCACCAATATCAGTAGCCACAATTCCCCAGGCAAGGACCTTTGCACAGTTTCTGAATACACACACACACATATTCAGCTGCATAAGTCAACAGTATTGTGCAAGTTCTCAGGGTCTAGCAGTGCTTCGCAATAACCAGCAGCAAAAGCAGCTGCAGTTTTGTAAACTGCAAATAACATCTGCTTCTGTCGTGACTTTGTTACGTAACTGGTACAAATGAAATTACTAAGCTTTTAAAGATCCAAACCTGGACTGATAACAAATTACACAGGCCAATAGCTAAAAAATGGGGATATTAATGGTAGAATGGAGCTAATAAGTCCCTCAACCTGTTTAAGGCTTTGAAAGAGGCATGTATGGAAATAATGGATTCATGGATTCCCACCTTCTGAAGTTCCATAGATTCTAGAATTCTTTCTACAGATAGGGGGATGACAAAATGTAACACCACTTAATAGAAATAGTGGAAGAGAGGGAATACAGAACCGCAGACCAAAATCAGAAGGGATTAAAATGCTTGAACCTATTATTAAAGAAATAGTAAAAGGGTACATAGAATATAGTAATGTCTTTGGACAGATGTGGATTTATAGAACATAGAATGCAAAACTTTACAGCACAGTAAAGTCTACGATGGTCTACGATGTTGTGCTGACCTTTAACCTACTTCTAGTTGGGTTAGCACTTTCAATTTCCTGGGTGTCTAACTGGCCCAACACATTGATGGAATTGCAAAGAAAGAACAACTGTGGCTGTATTTCATTAGGTGTTTGAGGAGATTTGGCTTGTCACCAAAGACACTGACAAATTTCTACAGATATACCACATGAGAACAGAATAATTGGTTGCAATCCTACAGGGGGTGTTGTGCAGGGGCCACTGCACTGCATCTACAAAAGCTGCAGGGAGCTGTAAACTCAGCCAGCTCCATCATGGGCACTAACCTCCCTGACTCAAAAAAGTGGCATCCGTCATTAAAGACCCTCATCACCCAGAACATGCCCTCTTCTCATTCTTACCATCAAGGAGGAGGTACAGGAGCTTGAAGACATACACTCAACATTTCAGGAACAGCATCTTCCCCCCTGCCATCAGATTATTGAATAGACTGTGAACCCATCATCACCACTCCAGCATTTTCCCCTCTCTTTTTACACTACTTAATTAATTTATTTTTTATATGTACAGTGTTTCTTATTATAATATAGTTTTTTATTACTACATTGCATAGTACTGCTCCCACAAAACAACAAATTTCTCATCTTTTGCAGTTGATATCAAACCTGATTCAGATTCTGATTTTGGTTATGAGATCAATCTTTCCCTCTACCTAGCCTTCCATTTTTCTATCATCAGTATGCCTATCTAAGAGCTTCGCTTCTAAAATGCCTCTAATGTATCTGCCTCTACCCCCAAGCTTGGCAGGGTATTTCAGGCACCCACCACTCTCTGTGTAAAAAATTTAAATCACTTTAAAATAATGTCCTTGGAAAATGTCTCTGGCTATCCAGTTAACCTGTATCTCAATTCATCTTGTTCACCTCTCATCCCCGTTCGCTCCAAAGGGAAGAGCTCTAGCTGGCTCAACCTTTCAGCATAAGACATGCCCTCTAATTCAGGCATCATTCTGGTAAATCTCCTCTGCACCGGATTCCTCCCACGTTGCAGATGCTAGGGTTAGTAAGTTGTGGGCACTGTATGTTTGTGCCAGAAGCAAGGCAACACTTCAGCACAATCTTCACACTGCCTTTGTCACTGATGCAAAATGACACACACACTTTACTGAGCATTTCAATGTTTCGATAAATGTGAGAAATAAAAAGCTAAGCTTCAAAGTCAATCTTGGTGTCATATGCACAAGAAGGTGCATACACAGACAAAGTGAGAAACCACTATCATGGCAGAATCACTATCATATAGCATTAGAAACATAAAAATAAAAATTAAAAGTAACATTCAAAATTATACAAGATTATGGAAGTCACTCACTCTGTTGGAATATCAAAAATCTTATTTTTAATGCCAAGCAACTGAAAGGTTCAGGAATTCAAAGAGAGCTGCATCTCAAACTTTTATTTTATTTTATTCAGAGATGCTGTCCAGCAAAGTAACTGACTTTTGTCCCAATGAGCCCATGCCACACAATTACACCCATTTGATCAATTAACCTATTAACGGGTGTGACTTTGGAACCTGGGTGGAAACCGAGAGGAAACCCACATGGCCATACGGAGAATACACACAGCAGCAGCAATTGAACCAAGGCCACTGCCATTGTGCTAACCATGCTGTGTGAGAATAGAGACATGAATCACTAATAACTAATGAAAAATACTACCACAATGAGGAAGATAAATGGTGTTGGATCCTGACACTTTTGCGAATGAAATGGGGTTTGGAATTAAAGAATGAGACGTAAAACTTGTGCTCATGAACGTTTTATTAAGTGTCACAAGAGTAAAGAACAAGACCATATGAACATAAGACATAGGAGCAGAATTAGGCCATTCAGCCCATTGAGTCAGCTCCGCCATTTAATCATGGCTGACCCAGGATCCCATTCAACCCCATACACGTACCCTCTCACCATATTCCTTGATGCCCTGACCAATAAAGAATCTATCATCTTCCACTTTGAATACACCCATGGACTTGGCCTCCACCATAGTCTGAGGCAGACCATCCCACAGATCCATCATCTTTGGCTAACTAATTCTTCCTTAACTCCATTCTAAAAGGTCACCCTTCAGTTTGAAAGCTGTGTCCTCTAGTTCTGGATACCTCCACCAGAGGAAACATCTGTCCACACCCACCTTATCAATATTCAGTAGGTTTGGCCTTCATCAACTGTGGGATTGAGTTTAAGAGCCGAGAGGTGATGTTGCAGCTCTATAGGATCCTGGTCAGACCCCACTTGGAGTGCTGTGCTCAGTTCTGGTCACCTCACTACAGGAAGGATGTGGAAACCATGGAAAGGGTGCAGAGGAAATTTACAAGGATGTTGCCTGGATTGGGGAGCATACCTTATGAGAATAGGTCGCGTGAACTTGGCCTTTACTCCTTTGAGTGACGGAGGATGAAAGGTGGCCTGATTGAGGTGTATAAGATGATCAGATGCATTGATCATGTGGATAAGATAAGACCATAAGATATAGGAGCAGAATAGGACATTAGGTCCATGAGTCTGCTCCGCCGTTCAATCATGGGCTGATCCAATTCTTCCAGTCATCCCCACTCCCCTGCCTTCTCCCCACCCTTTGATGTCCTGGCTAATCAAGAACCTATCTATCTCTGCCTTAAATGCACCCAATGACTTGGCCTCCACAGCCTCTCGTAGCAATAAATTCCACAGATTTACCGCTCTCTGATGAAAGTAATTTCTTCACATCTCTGTTCTAAATGGACATCCTTCAATCTTGAAGTTGTGCCCTCTTTTCCTGGACTCCCCTACCACGGGAAATAACTTTGCCATATCTAATCTGTTCAGGCCTTTTAACATTCGTAATGTTTCTATGGGATCCCCGCATTCTGCTGAACTCCAGGGAATACAGCCCAAGAGCTGCCAGACGTTCCTCATACGGTCACCCTTTCATTCCTGGAATCATTCTCGTGAATCTTCTCTGAATCCTTTCCAATTTCAGCATATCCTTTCTAAAATAAGGAGCCCAAAACTGAACACAATACTCTAACTACGGTCTCACGAGTGCCTAATAGAGCCTCAACATCACATCCCTGCTCTTATATTCTGTACTTCTAGAAACGAATGCCAACATTGCATTTGCCTTCTTCACAACCGACTCAACCTGCACAAGGTCTCCCAAGTCCCTTTGCATCTCTGCATTTTGAATTTTCTCCCCATCTAAATGATAGACTGCTCCCTTATTTCTTCCACCAAAGTGCATGACCATACACTTTCCAACATTGTACTTAATTTGCCACTTCCTCTAAACTATCTAAGTCTCTCTGCAAACTCTGTTTCCTCATCACTACCTACTCCTCCACCTATCTTTGTATCATGGGCAAACTTAGCCACAAATCCATTAATCCCACAGTCCAAATCATTGATATACATTGTAAAAAGCAAAAGTCCCAACACCGATCCCTGTGGAACTCCACTGGTAACCGGCAGCCAGCCAGAATAGGATCCCTTTATTCCCACTTTCTGTTTTCTGCCGAACAGCTAATGCTCCACCCATGCTAGAAACTTCCCTGTAATTCCATGACACCTTATCTTGCTAAGCAACCTCATGCATGGCACCTTGTCAAAGGCCTTCTGAAAATCCAAGTACACCACATCTACTGCATCTCCTTTGTCTACCCTGCTTGTAATTTCCTCAAAAATAGCAGTAGGTTAGTCAGGCAGGATTTTCCTTTCAGGAAACCATGCTGGCTTTGGCCTATCTTGTCATGTGCCTCCAGGTACTCGTAATCTCAGTCATAACAATCGAGTTCAACAACTTCCCAACCACTGATGTCAGGCTAACAGGTCTATAATTCCCTTCCTGTTGCCTCCCACCCTTCTTAAATAGCGAAGTAACATTTGCAATTTTCCAGTCATCCACTACAATGCCAGAATCTATCAATTCTTGAAAGATCATTGTTAATGCCTCCGTAATCTCTCCAGCTACTTCCTTCAGAACCCTGAGGTACATTCCATCAGGTCCAGGAGATTTATCCATCCTCAGACCATTAAGCTTCCTGAGCACCTTCTCAGTCATAATTTTCACTGCACATACTTCACTCCCCTGACACTATTAAATCTCTGGTAAAGACTGTTGTAAAATACGTATTCAGTTCCTCTGCCATCTCTGTGTCTCTCATTACAATATCTCCAGCATCATTTTCTATTGGCTCTATATCTGCCCTCAACTCTCTTTTACCCTTATATACTTAAAAAGCTTTTAGTATCTTCTTTGATATTAGTCGCCAGCTTCCTTTGTAATCATGCCATTGTATTTCTTTTATTCCACTGAAATACCAACACATTGGAATTTATTGTCTCCTTTTCAAATTTCAAAGTGAATTCGACACACCTTTTCTATCTCCTGCTGTAATTTGTAATCCACATCCCAGCTACAACTGCCATTAGAGTCCTTTTACCCTTGTCATTTCTTAACTCAACCCATACACCCTCTGATCCGATGTCATCCCTTTCTAATGATTTAATATTCTTTCTGATACACAGGGCCATATCACTCCTCTGTCTACTAACCTATCTTTCCAATACACCATATGTCCTTGAACGTTCAGCTCCCAATGACAACCATCCTTTAACCAAGTTTCAGAAATCTCCACAGAGATTGACTGGGATAGTCAGAGGCTTTTTCCCAGGGCTGAAATGGCTAACACAAGAAGTCACAGTTTTAAGGTGCTTGGAAGTAGGTACAGAGGGGATGTCAGGGGTACGTTTTTTACACAGAGAGTGGTGAGTGCGTGGAATGGGCTGCTGGTGACTATGGTGGAGGTGGATACAATAGGGTCTTTTAAGAGACTCCTGGACAGGTACATGGAGCTTAGAAAAATAGAGGGCTCTGGGTAACCCTAGGTAATTTCTAAAGTAAGTACATGTTTGGTATAGCATTACGGTGTAGGTGTTCTATGTTTCTATGTTTCAATAAGATCCCCACATATTCTTCTAAATTCCAGCTGTCAAACGCTCCTGATATGTTAACCCTTTCATTCCTAGAATAATTTTCGTGAGCCTCCTCTGGACCATCTCCAATGACAACACATCCTTTCGGAGATAGGGGGCCCAAAACTGTTGACAATACTCCAAGTGTGGCCTGACTAGTGTCTTATAAAACCTCAGCATCATCTCCTTGCTTTTATATTCTATTCCCCTCAAAATAAATACCAACATTGTATTTCCCTTCTCTACCACAGACTCAAACTGTGAATTAACCTTCGGGAGTCTTGCACAAGGACTCCTAAGTCCCTCTCCACCTCTGATGTTTGAATTTTCTCCCCATTTAAATTTTCTCCCCTTTCCCCCCATTTCTCTCCATATTGTCCTTTTCTGAAAATGCATTATCATACCACTGTATTCCACCTGACACTTTTTTCCCCATTCTTCCAGTTTGTCTGAGAAAAAGGATGGTGATGGAGAACAAAGGATAAAGGAAGACTTAAAAGTAGTCTTCTCATACTGTACTACTGATAACAGAAATCCCATAAAACAGCCAGATTCATGTGATATGACACCCGCCACTAAAACCAAGAGTTAGAGCATATGGCAAGGAGGGTCAGTGATTTTGCTGGTGCAAATTGGAGGGGGTGTTCAATGCTTTAATTTGACTTGGCTTTAATTGAAAGAGGAGTAAAGGCATCAAACTAGAATTTCACTCACTGGTCACTTTATTAGGTACACCTGTATTCTTGCTCTTTAATTCAAATATCTAATTAGCCAATCATATGGCAACAATTCATTGCATAAAAGCATGCAGACATGGACAAGGGGTACAGATGAAAAATAAGAATGGGTAAGAAATGTGATCTAAATGACCTTGACTGTGGAATATTTGTTCGTCTTGGAAGTGCTGGTTTGAGTATCTCAGAAGCTGCTAATACCCTGGGGTTTTCACGCATGGCAGACTCCAGAGTTTACAGGGAAAAACAAAACTCATCCACTGAGTGGCAGTTCTTATGGACCTTATTAATGAGAGAGATCAGAGGAGGATTGCCAGACTGGTTCAAGCTGGCAGGAAGGTGAGCGTAACTCAAATAACGACATGTTGCAACAGTTATGTGCAGAACAGCATCTTTGAATGCACATAATGTCAAACCTTGAAGTGGATGGGCTATAGCAGTAGAAGACCATGAACATACACTCAGTGGCCACTTTGTTCAGTACAGGAGGTAACTAATAAAATGGCAGCTGATTGTATTTAGATCATGGTAGAACAACAAGAAGGATTTTTGTGTGGTTTTTCCACCACTATTACAGAGGAAGTGTGAAGGTGATGTATAGTTTCACCAGTTTGACTGACACACGGTTGTGCTTGTGACCTGTGAGGGAAAACTGAACAGACCAGGCCGATACTCCCTGGTATCGGGAGTAGAGAAATAGAAAGGGATCTCATACAAGGTCAATGTGGTGTGAGGTTTCTCCAGTTCAGAAAGAAGGCAAGTTTAGTGCAAACTTATACCCATTAACCCATTGAAAACCAGACCAGAGCAGTTAAAAATAATCAGAATCAGGTGTATAATACTGACCTATTTTTGTATTCATTTATGTACAGTCAGATATGCAATCAGATCAATATGTATTGATAAATCTGATGGCCTGGTGAAAGAGGCTGTCCCAGACCCTGTTGGTCCTGGCCTTTATACTTTATACTGTGGTACCATACGCCAGACAGAAACAGCTGAGACAGTTTGTGGTTGGGGCGGCTGGAGTCCCTAATGATCCTCTCGTACCTGCTGCTGTAAATGTCCTGAAAAGAGGGAAGTTCACATCCGCAGATCTCCTGGCTGTCAGCACTACTCTTTGCCGTGCCCTGCGATTAGAATAGTACAGTTCCTGTACCAGGCAGTGACTCAGCCAGTAAGGATTCTCTCGACGGTGCCCCTGTAGAAAATCCTGAGGATTTGGGGACTCATGCTGAACTTCTTCAGCTGTCTGAGGTGAAAGAGACACTGTAGTGCTTTTTTTAACAAAGTTCACGTGAGATCCTCGGTGATGTGTATACCAAAGATCTTGAAACTACTCACCCTCTCAACTACAGTCCCACTGATGTCAATAGGGGCTAGCCTGTTTACATTCCTCCTGTAAACCATGATGAACTCCTACATTTTTTCAATATTGAGGGGGAGTTTGATTTCTTGACACCACTGTGTCAGGACACTGATTTCTCTACGGTAGGCGTCTGATCATTGTTGGGCCTATCGATGTTGTGTCATCTGCCAATTTGATCAGCAGATTGGACCTGTGTGTGACAGCACATTCATGGGTGTATATGTCATGAAATCTGTTATTTTGTGGTAACAGTACAGTGTAATACATAACATCTACTATAAATTACGATAAGAAATACATTAAAAAGTTAAATTCATTGCCCATTTCAAGCTCTGATAGCAGAGGGGAAGAAACTACTTCTAAAATGTTGAGTGTGTGTCTTCAGGCTTCTGTATCTCCTCTCTGATGGTAGCAATGAGAAGAGAGCATTTTCTGGGTGGTGGTGGACTTTAATGATGAACACTGTGTTTTTGAGGCATCGCCTATTGAAAGTGTCCTCAGTGGTGGGGATGCTACTACCTGTGATGGACTTGGCTGTCTGCAACCTTTTTCAATCCTGTGCAGTTGTCCCTCCATATGAGATGTTGATGCAACCAGTTAAATGTATTCCATGATACATCTGTCAAAAACTTCAAGAGTATTGAACTAGGAATGGCAAGAAGGAGATTCCTATTTCATCCTTCACCTGACTGACTGCAATTTTAGCCCATGGCTAGTGAGGGCAAAAGTTACATGACAGTCAGGTCTACTTGGAATATGAAAATCAGAATGTTCCACATGCCGTTTTTTCCTAGGTCATGGAAAGAAGAGCCGCGAGGAACCTGAAAAATTCTTGGAAGGTAAGTTTTTATTTTATCTTTTTATAGGCTGTGCACAAAAAGGTAGTCGAACAGAAGGATCCGGGAATACAGATCCACAATTGCTTGAAAGTAGTGTCATAGGCAGATAGGGTCATAAAGACAGCTTGTGGCATATTGGCCTTCATAAATCAAAGTGCTGAGTGCAGGAATTGTGATGTTATGTTGAACATAGAACGTAGAAATCTACAGCACATTACAGGCCCTTCAGCCCACAATGTTGTGCTGACCATGGAACCTACTCCAGAAACTGCCTAAAATGTCCTTACCACATTGTCCTCTATGTTCCTTGTACCTACCTAACTTTCTCTTAAAAGACCCTGTTTTATCCATCTCCTACCACCATCACTGGCAGTGCATTCCACGCACCCACCACTCTCTGTGTGAAAAACTTACCCTTGACATCCTCTCTGTAGCTGTATAAAGCTTTGGTGAGGCAAAATCTGGAGTATTATGTGCAATTCTGGTCAACTGCCTTCAGGAAAGTTATCACTAAGGTTGAAAGAGTAAAAAGAAAACTTACAAAGATGTTGTCAGAACTTCAGAACCTGAGTTATAGGGAAAGATTGAACAAGTTAGGATTTGTTTTTCCTGGAGCACAGGAAAATGAGGCAACATTTGATGGAAGTATTCAAAATTTTAAGGGGTATAAAAGGGTAAATGAAAGCTGTCTTTTCCCACTGAGGCTGGGTGAGGCTACAACTGGAGGTCACTAGAACTTAGAGGTTGTGACTAAACACACTGATGAAGGAAGAGCAGTAGATGTAGTGTATATGGATTTCAGCAAGGCATTTGACAAGGTACCCCATGCAAGGCTTATTGAGAAAGTAAGCAGGCATGGGATCCAAGGGGACATTGCTTTGTGGATCCAGAACTGGCTTGTCCACAGGAGGCAAAGAGTGGTTGTAGATGGTTCATATTCTGCATGGAGGTCGGTCACCAGTGGAGTGCCTCAGGGATCTGTTCTAGGACCCTTACTCTTCGTGATTTTTATAAATTACCTGGACGAGGAAGTGTAGGGATGTGTTTGCAAGTTTGCTGATGACGCAAAGGTTGGAGGTGTTGTGAATAGTGTGGAGGGCTGTCAGAGATTACAGCAGGACATTGATAGGATGCAAAGCTGGGTTGAGGAGTGGCAGATGGAGTTCAACCCAGATAAGTTTGAAGTGGTTCATTTTGGTAGGTCAAATAGGATGACAGAATATAGTATTAATGGTAAGACTCTTGGCAGTGTGGAGGTTCAGAGTGAATTTGGAGTCCGAGTCCATAGGACACTCAAAGCAGCTGCGCAGGTTCTCTCTGTGGTTAAGAAGGCGTATGGTGTATTGGCCTTCATCAATCATGGAATTGAATTTAGGAGCCGAGAGGTAATGTTGCAGCTATGTAGGACCCCAGTCAGATCCCACTTGGAGTACTGTGCTCAGTTCTGGTTGCCTCACTACAGGAAGGATGTGGAAACAGTAGAAAGGGTGCAGAGGAGATTTACAAGGATGTTGCCTGGATTGGGGAGCATGCCTTATGAAAGCAGGTTGACTGAACTTGGCTTTTTCTCCTTGGAGTGACGGAGGATGAGAGGTGACCTGATAGAGGGGTACAAGATGATGAGAGGCACTGATCGTGTGGATAGTCAGAGGTTCTTTCCCAGGGCTGAAATGGTTGCCACAAGAGGACACAGGTTTAAGGTGCTGGAGAGTAGGTACAGAGGAGATGTCAGGGGTAAGTATTTTACTCAGAGAGTGGTGAATGCGTGGAATGGGCTGCAGGCAACGGTGGTGGAGGCAGATATGATAGGGTCTTTTAAGAGGTTTTTAGATAGGTACATCGAGGGCTATAGGTAAGCTTAGTAATTCCTAAGGTCAAGACATGTTCGGCACAACTTTGTGGGCTGAAGGGCCTGTATTGTGCTGTAGGTTTCCATGTTTCTATATCATGGGTTGGGTTGAAAGGCAAAATGCAAATAAGCTCAGGGTATAGTGGAATTATGGCCTTGTAGCCCATAGTGAGATGATTATTGGAGTGTCAGGACTGGCTGCTCAGTATTCCAGGCTTCCGCTGTTTTAGATGGGATAGAGTGGGAGGGATTAAAGGAAGAGGGGTGGCATTACCAGTCAGGGAAAATATCATGGCAGTGCTCAGTCAGGACAGACTGGAGAGCTCATCTATTATGGATGAAACTAAGGAATAAGAAAGGAATGACCACATTACTGAGGCTATATTATAGACCACCCAGCATTCCATGGGATTTACAAATTTGTAGAGACATCACAGATTTTTGCAAGAAACATAAGATTGATGTTAACTTTCCACATATTGACTGGGATCCCATTCTGTAAAAGGACTAGATGCGATATAGTTTGTCAAATGTGTTCAGTAAAGTTTCCTTCATCAGAACGTGGAAATCCCAATGCAAGAGCATGTGATACTTGATCTGCTATTGGGGAATGTGAGAAGGCAGGAGACAGAAGTGCATGCAGGTGAATATTTTGCATCCAGTGACTACATTGCCATTAGTTTCAAAGTAAATATGCAAATAGGAACATCTGGTCAGCGGGTTGGGTTTCTAAACAGGAGAAAGACCAAATACAAAACAAAACTGGCAAGTGTGGATTGGGACAGGCTGTTTTCTGACAAAGTGTACTTGGTAATTGGGAGGCTTTCAAAAGTGAAATTTTGAGAGTAGAAAGCATGTATGTGCCTGTCAGAATAAAAGGTAAGGATAACAAGTATAGGGAACCTTGGTTTTCAAAAGATTGTGAATAAAAGGGAGGTGCTTAGCAGGTATAGGCAGGTAGGAACAAATGAGGTACTTATGGTGTATAAGAAATGCAAGAGAACAGTTATGGAAAAAGGAGGACTAAAAGAAGGCGTGACCTCAAGCAGACAAGGCAAAGGAAAATCCCAAGGGATTCCACAGCTATGTTAAGAGCTAAAGGATTGCAAGAGACAAAATTGGTCCTCTGGAAAATCAGCATGGTAATCTATGTGTTAGAATGGAATCAAAAGAGATGGGGACATTCTGAAATGGTTTCTTTGCATTTGAATGTACACAGGAGATAGGCATTGAGTATAGAAGTGAGGCCTCATATGCTAACCTTTCGAGTCTGGAATCATTCTCGTGAAACTCCCCTGCACTCTCTCCAATGCCAGCACATTTATTTCTTAGAAAAGCAACCCTAAACTCTAATTTAACCCTCAGCATCAAATCCTTGCTCTTATATTCCAGTCCTCTCAAAATAAATTCTAACATTCTGTTTGCCTTCCTTACCACGGACTCAACCTGCAAATTAACCTTTAGGGAATCCTGCATGAGGACTCCCAAGTCCCTTTACACCTCTGATTTTTTAAAGAAATTTCCCCATTTAGAAAATAGTCAATGCCTTTAATTCCTTCTGCCAAAGTGCATGACTATATATGTCCCTACACTGATTTCCATCTGCCACTTCTTTGTCCATTCTCCCAATCTGTCCAAGTCCTTCTGCAAACTCTTTACCTCCTCAACAGTACCTGCCTCTCCACCTATCCTTGTATCATCTGCAAACTAGGCCACAAAGACATCAATTCCATCATCCAAATCATTGACACATAATGTGATAAGAAGTTGCCCCTACAAAAACCACAGGTCACTCACAGCCCATCAAAGAAAGCTCCCTTCATTCCCACACTTTGCCTTCTGCCAGGCAGCCAATGCTTTATCCATGATAGAATATTTCCATTAATACCATGAGTTCTAATCACATTTAGCAGCCTCATGTGCAGCACCTTGTCAAAGGCCTTCCAGAAATCCAAACACATAACATTCACTGACCTGAGAAAGTCTGCAGATGCTGGAAATCCAGAGCAGCCCACACAAAATGCCAGAGTAACTCAGCAGGTCAGGCAAAGGAAATGAATAAGTAGTCGATGTTTCAAGCCAAGACCGTTCTTCAAGGCTGAAATGAAAGGCAAAGAATGCCAGAATAATAGGTAGGAGGAGGGGAAGGAGGCTAGCTAGAAGGTGACAGGTGAAGCCAGGTGGGTGAGAAAGACAAAGGGCTGAAGAGGAAGGAATCTGATAGAGACGAGAGTAGCTCCCAGGAGAAAGAGAAGGACGAAGAGCACGGGGGAGTGATAAGCAGGTGAGAAGAATTAAAAGGCCAAAGTTGGAAATAGAAGAAGAAGGGAGGTAGTGGGGAAAAAGCTACCAGAAAGAAAAATTGATGTTCATGCCATCAGGCTGGAGGCTACCCAGATGGAATATGAGGTTTTCTCCTCCATGCTTCATATCGGCACGAGGAGGTCATGGTCAAACATGTCGGAACAGGAACGGGAATCAGAAATAAAGTGTTTGGCCACCGGGAAGTTCAGCTTTTAATGGATGGAGCAGGGGAGCTCCACAAAGTATTCCCACAACTTACGATGGCTCTCATCAATGTAGAGGCCACGTCAGCAGCTCCAGAGACAATAGACAACCTCAGCAGATTCACAGGTGAAGTGTTGCCTCACCTGGAACGGAGATGAGGGAAGGTGAATGGGCAGGTGTAAAGCTCACGACCACTTCAGAGTTAAGTGCCGGGAGGGGCAAATGGACAAAGGAATAGCGGAGAGAGTCATCCCTTGATCCCTGCAGAAACAGGGTGGGGGGGTGCGGGAGGCAAAGATATGTTTAGTTGTAGGATCCCTTTGGAGATGCAGAGGTTGCAGAAGATTAGGTGTTGAATGGGGTGGTAAGTAAGGACAAGAGGAACTCTGTCACTATTGAAACTGTGGGAAGACGGGAAAACGGAGGAGATGCGAGTGAGGGCAGCATCAATGTGGAGGAAGGGAAACCCCATTCTTTGAAGAACGAAGACATCTCCGACGTCCTGGAAAGGAAAGTTGCATCCTGAAAACAGGCTTGGTGGAGGCAAAGGGTCTGAGAAACAGAGAACAGCATTTTTACAAGAGATAAGGTGGGAAGAGGTATAGTCAGGAAAACCATGGGAATCAATAGGTTTATAAAAGATGTGAGTTGAGAGTTTGTTTCCAGATATGGAGTCAGAGAGATTGAGAAAGCAGAGGGATGAGTGGGCCAAGTGAATTTAAGGGCTGGATAGAGGTTGGAAGCAAAGTGAATGAAATTGATGAGCTCAGCATGGGTGCATGAAGTAGCACCAGTGCTGTCGTCAATGGAGTGGAGAAGGAGCTGAGGAGTATTACCACGGAAGGCTTCAAATATCGACTATTCTACGAAGCTAACAAAGAGTGGACAGGCTTAGCTGGGGCGCATGTGAGTGTCTGCCCCCGAGTCTGGAGAAAGTGGCAGGAGTGGAAGACAAGACTGTTAATTCCACTGACTCTCCTTTGTCTATCCTGCTTGTTATTTCCACAAAGAATTTCAACAGATTTGTCAGGCAAGATTTCCCCTTAAGGAAACCGTGCTGGCTTTGGCCTATTTTATTATTCCCCTCCAAATACCCTGAAATCTCATCCTTAATAATGGACTCCAATACCTTCCTGAGATCAACCTATCACTTCTCTTCTTCCACCTGCCTCCCTCCATAACACATAGAATGACATCTGCACTGTTCCAGTCCTCAAGAGACACTGCAGAATCTAATGATGCCACAATCTCTCCAGCCACCTCTTTCAGATCCCTGGGGTGTACTCCCTCTGGCTCAGGTGAATTCTGTTCATATTGTTCAGCTCCCCAAGCACCTTCCTGGTACATACTGGTTATTTCGTCAGCAGTTTGATCAGCGCACGACAAGCACGTGGACATCAGCCAGTGCGAACAGCAAACAGCAAGAAGAGTTTAAAAGAAATCATCTTATAGAGTGGGTGACGGAGTAAACGGAGACAGCAGCAAGTCTTTGGCTCAATGGGGCTTTGGCAATAATAGGTCGAGGCGAGGTAGGTTGCCTGTGTAGAATACAGACAGGAAGTATTATGTGAGGCCGGTTTTCTGTGCTCCGTGTTAGATGTGCAAGGTTCGGGAGACTCCCAGCTGTGCCAGGTGCGTCGAGCTGCAGCTCCCTTAGGAACCGTGTTAGGAAACTGGAGATGCAGTTCAATGACCTTCGTCTGGTCAGGGAGAGTGAGGAGGTGATAGACGGGAGTTATAGGCAGATAGTCATACCAGGGCCTGAGGAGACAGATTAGTGGGTAACAGTCAGGGGAGTCAGGTACTACAGAGTACCTCCGTGACTGTACCCCTTGACAATAAGTACTTCTGCTTCAGTACTGTTGGGGGAGCAGCCTACCTGGGGGAAGCAATAGTGGACACACATCTGGCACAGTGTCTGGCCTTGGGGCTCAGAAGGGTAGGGAAAGGAAGAAGGCAGCAGTAATAGTGAACTCTATAGTTAGGGGGTCAGTCAGGTGATTCTGTGGATGCAGGAAAGAAGCACGGATGGTAACTTGCTTCCCAGTTTCCAGGGTCTGGGATGTTTCTAATCACGTCTAAGATATCCTGGAATGGGAAGGAGAACAGTCAGAAGTCATGGTACATATTGGTACCAATGACATATGCAGGAAAAGGGAGGAGGTCCTGAAAAACAGACCACAGGGAGTTAGGAAGGAAGTTGAGAAGCAGGACCACAAAGGTAGCAATCTCGGGATTACTGCCTGTGCCACACGGTAGTGAGAACTGGAATAGAATGAGGTGCAGGATAAATTCATGGTTAAGGATCCAGATTTCTGGATCATTGGGACCTCTTTTGGGGCAGGTGTGACCTGTACAAAAAGGACAGGTTGTACTTGAATCCCAGAGGGACCGATATCCTGGCGGGGAGGTTTGCTAAGGCTACTGGGGAGAGTTTAAACTGGAATTGTTGGGGGGTGGGAACTAAACTGAAAAGACTAGTGGAGAGGAGGTTGAATCACAAAAAGAGAAAGCTTGGAGACAGTGTGTAAGGGAGGATCGGCAGGTGATAGAGAAGGGACGCGCTCAGTCCGATGATTTGAGATGTGTCTACTTTAATGCAATGAGTATTCTAAACAAAGCAGATAAGCCTAGAGCGTGGATCTGCACTTGGAGCTATGATGTTATGGCCGTCACAGAGACTTGGATGGCTCAGGGACAGGAATGGTTATTTCAAGTGCCATGTTTTAGATGTTTCAGAAAGGACAGGGAGGGAGGCAAAAGAGGTGGGGTGTGGCACTGTTGATCAGAGATAGTGTCACGGCTGCAGAATAGGTAGACGCCATGGAGGGATTGTCTACAGAGTCTCTGTGGTTGGAGGTTAGGAACAGGAAGGGGTCAATAACTCTACTGGGTGTTTTTTTACAGACCACCAAATAGTAACAGGATATCAAGGATCACATAGGGAAACAGATACTGGAAAGGTGTAATAATAATAGGGTTGTCATAGTGGGAGATTTTAATTTCCCATGTATTGATTGGCATCTCCCTAGAGTGAGGGGTTTAGATGGGGTGGAGTTTGTCAGGTGTGTTCAGGAAGGTTTCTTGACACAATATGTAGATAAGCCTACAAGAGGAGAGGCTGTACTTGATTTGGTATTGGGAAATGAACCTGGTCAGGTGTCAGGTCTCTCAGTGGGAGAGCATTTTGGAGATAATGATCACAATTCTATCTCCTTTACATTGGAGAGGGATAGGAACAGACAAGTTAGGAAAGCGTTTAATTGGAGTATGGGGAAATATGAGGCTATCGGGCAGGAACTTGGAAGTATAAATTGGAAACATCTGTTCTTAGGGAAACATACGGAAGAAATGTAGCAAATATTCAGGGGATATTTGCATGGGTTTCTGAGTAGATACACTCCAATGAGACAGGGAAAGAATGGTAGGGTTCAGGAACCATGGTACATAAAGGCTGTTGTAAATCTAGTCAAGAAGAAAAGAAGAGCTTATGAAAGGTTCAAAAAGCCAGGTAATGATAGAGAGCTAGAAGATTATAAGGCTAGCAGGAAGGAGCTTAAGAATGAAATTAGGAGAGCCAGAAGTGGCCATGAGCAGGCCTTGACAGGATTAAGGAAAACTCCAAGGCATTCTACAAATATGTGAAGTGCAAGAGGATAAAATGTGAGAGAATAGTACCAATCAAATGTGACAGTGGAAAAGTGTGTATGGAACTGGAGGAGAGAGCAGAGGTACTTATTGAGTACTTTGCTTCAGTATTCACTACGGAAAAGGATCTTGGAGATTATAGGGATGACTTACAGTGGACTGAAAAGCTTCAGCATGTAGATATTAAGAAAGAGGATGTGCTGGAGCTTTTGGAAAGCGTCAGGTTGGATAAGTCACTGAGACCGGATGAGATGAACCCCAGGCAATGATAGGAGGAGCGGGAGGAGATTGCTGAGCCTCTGGCGGGGACCTTTGCATTATCAATGGGGATGGGAGAGGTTCTGGAGGATTGGAAGGTTGCGGATGTTGCACCATTATTCAAGAAATGGAGTAGAGATAGCCCAGGAAATTATAGACTGGTCAGTCTTACTTCAGTGGTTTGTAAGTTGATGGAGAAGATCCTGAGAGGCAGGATTTATGCACATCTGAAGAGGCATCATATGATTAGGAGTAGTCAGCATGGCTTTGTGAAAGGCAAGTAATGCCTGATGAGCCTGATTGAATTTTTTGAGGATGTGACTGAACACATTGAAGATGGTAGGACAATAGATGTAGTGTATATGGATTTCAGCAAGGCATTTGATAAGGTACCCCATGCAAGGCTTATTGAGAAAGTAAGGAGGCATGGGATGCAAAGAGAAACTACTTTGTGGATCCGGAAATGGCTTGCCCACAGAAGGCAAAGAGTGGTTGTAGACGTGTCATATTCTGCATGGAGGCTGGTGACCAGTGGAGTGTCTCAGGGATCTGTCCTGGGACCCTTACTCTTCGTGATTCTTATTCTTATAAATGACCTGGATGAGGAAGTGGAGTGATGGGTTAGTAAATTTACTGATAACACAAAGGTTGGAGGTGTTGTGAATTGTGTGGAGGGCTGTCAGAGGTTACAGTGGGACATTGATAGGATGCAAAACTGGGCTGAGAAGTGGCAGATGGAGTTCAACCCAGATAAGTGTGAAGTGGTTCATTTTGGTAGGTCAAATATGATGGCAGAATATAGTATTAATGGTAAGACTCTTGGCAGCGTGGAGGGTCAGAGGGATCTTGGGGTCCAAATCCATAAGACGCTCAAAGCTGCTGTGCAGGTTGACTCTGTGGTTAAGAAGGTACATGGTGTATTGGCCTTTATCAACCAAGGGATTGAATTTAGGAGCCGAGAGGTAATGTTGCAGCTATATAGGACCCTGGTCAGACCCCACTTGGAGTTCTGTGCTCAGTTCTGGTCGCCTCACTATAGGAAGGATGTGGAAACTATAGGAAGGGTGCAGAGGAGATTTACAAGGATGTTGCCTGGATTGGGGAGCATGCCTTATGAGAATAGATTGAGTGAACTTGGTCTTTTTTCCTTGGAGTGACAGAGGATGAGAGGTGACCTGATAGAGGGGTACAAGATGATGCGAGGTATTGATCATGTGGATAGTCAGAAGCTTTTCCCCAGGGTTGAAATGCCTAGCACGAGAGTGCACAGGTTTAAGGTGCTTGGAAGTGGGTATAGAGGAGATGTCAGGGGTAGGTTTTTTATGCAGAGAGTGGTGAGTGCGTAGAATGGGCTGCTGGTGACAGTGGTGGAAGTGGATGTAATAGTGTCTTTGAAGAGACTCCTGGACAGGTACACAGTGCTGAGAAAAATAGAGGGCTATGGGTAGCTCTAGGTAATTTTTCAGGTTAGGACATGTTTGGCACAGTTTTGTGGGCCGAAGGGCCTGTATTGTGCTGTAGGTTTTCTATGTTTCTCCTTGGTATTAACAACTACATTCTCTTCGGACCCCTGCCACTCTCAGATTTCTGACATACTGTGAGTATCTTGTACAGTGAAGACTGATGAAAAATACTGATGTTTCACCCCCTTTACTACCTCTCCAACCTTATCTTCCAACAGTCCAATATCTACTTTTGCCTCTCTTCTACTCATTATATACCTGAAAAAAGTTGGAATTCTTTTTGATATTATTGGCTGGCTTAAGTTTATATTTCATATTTTCTCTCCTTAAGGTTTTGTTTTGTTGCCAACTGTTAGTTTTGAAAAGCTTCCCAATCCTCCCATTACTTTTGCCATATTATATGCCCTTTCTTTTGCTTTTAGGCTGTCTTTGACCTCCCTTGTCAGCCACGGTTGCCTCTTCCTCCCTTTAGAATGCTTCATCATCTTTGAGATATATCAAACCCACATCTTCCATATTGCTCCCAGAAACTCCAGCCATTTCTGTTCTGCCATCATATGTGCAATGTGTCCTTCCAATCAACTTTAGCCAGTTCATTACTCATGCCTCTGTAATTCACTCTGTTGTAATACTGATACATCTGACTTTATCTTCCTCCTCTCAAACTGCAGGGTGACTCTACCATTATGATCACTGCCTCCTAGGAGTTGCTTTACCTTAAGCTCCCTGATCAAATCAAGTTAATTGCACAACACCTAATCGAGAGTGCCTTTCCCTGATTGGACTTAATCACAAGCTGCTCAAAAAAGGCATCTTGGAAGCATTCTACGAATTCTCTCTCTTGGGATTCAGCAACAATACATGAATTTTCTATTTGTCTTTGAAATTTATCTTCCACATCCTGCCCCCGGTATATAATTCCCTTCAGGCTCTTTTTACACTTACAGTTTCCTAACTCTACCTACAAGGATTCTACATCTTACAATCCTGTGTCACCTCTTTCGAAGGATTTTTTAACAATGGAATCACCCTGCCTGCCTGTCCTTTCAAAACAAAGTGTATCCTTGAATGATACGCTCACAGATATGATCTTCATTCAGCCATGACTCAGAGATGCCCACACCATCATACCTGCTAATCTCTAACTGCGCTACAAGATCATCTATCTTATTCCATATACTCTGTGCCTTCAAATATAATGTCTTCTATCCTGCATTGATCACCCTTTTTGATTTTCCAAACAACACACTGGACCACTGTTACACCACCATCAAGAATGCCTACCGTGCTATTCCAAGCCCTCACTTCGGGAAGTCTGATCACCGAGCTGTACTTCTACTCCCTGAGTAGAGGCAGAGACTGAAGACTGCAGCACCAGTAGTGAGGACCGGAAGGTTTGGACAAGGGAAGCACAGGAGCACCTACAGGACCGCTTTAAATCGGTGGACAGGACTGTATTCAGGGATTCATCTTTGAATCTGGATGAGTATGCTGCAGTTGTTACTGACTTCATTAATATCTGCGTCTACAATAATCTACTGACATTCCCAAACCAAAAGCTGTGGAAGAACAAGGAGGTACATTGTCTGCTGAGGGCTAGATCTGTGGCATTTAAGTCTGGTGACTCAGGTCTGTACAAGAGAAACAGGTATGATTTATATTTCAAGGGCAAAGAGGCAATTCTGAGCAAGGTTTTAGGCAACATCAGATGCATGTCAACCCTGGCAGGGTTTGAAAAATATTACTTCCTACAAGGCAAAATCCAGTAGCATGAATGGCAGCCATACTTCACTACCAGGCGAGCTTAATGCCTTCTATGCCTCTGTTGAAAGGGAGATCACAACTACAGCTGTGAAGATCTCTGCTGCACCCGGTGACCCTGGGATCTCCGTCTCAGAGGCCGACATCAGGCTGTCTTTCAGGACAGTGAACTCTCGCCGTAATGAAGTACTTGGTAAGACTCCGAAAACTTGTGCCAATCAGCCGATGGGTGTATTCAAAGGCATGTTCAATCTCTCTCTTCAGCAGTCAGAAGATCTCACCTGATTCAAAAGGGCAACAATTATACCAGTGCCTGAGAAGAAGAATGTGGGCTGCCTTAATGACTATTGCTCAGTAGCGCTCACGTCGACAGGGATGAAATGCTTTGAGAGATTGGTCATGACGAGACTGAACTCCTGCCTCAGCAAGGACCACAATAGGTCAATGGCTGACACAATCTCAATGGCTCTTCACATGGTCTCAGACCACCTGGACAATGCAAACACCTCTGTCAGGATGCTGTTCATTGACAGTAGCCAGGCATTTAACAGCATCGTTCCCACAGTCTTGATCGATAAGCTATAGAATCTGGGTCTCTGAACCTACCTCTGCAACAGGATCCTCGACTTCCTAACCAGAAGACCACAATCTGTGCGGATTGGTGATTACATATCCTGCTCGCAGGCGATCAACATTGGTGCACCTCAGGGGTGTGTGCTTAGCCCACTGCTCTATTCTCTGTATACGTGTGACTGTGTGGTCAGGTATAGCTCAAATACCACTTATAATTTGCTGATGATACGACCATTATTGGCAGAAACTTAAATGGATACCATATACCAGCTAGTTTTGTGATGTTGCAGCAGCAACCTTGCATTCAATGTTAGTAAGATAAAAGGGCTGATTGTGGACTTCAGGAGGAGTAAGACGAGGAACACGAACCAATTCAGAAGTGGAGACAGTGAGCAACCTTAGGTTCCTGGGTGTCAAGGTTTCTGAGGAGCTAACTTGGTCCAAACGTATCAAAGCAGCTATAAATAAGGCAAAACAGCAGCTATATTTAATTACAAGTTTGAAGAGATTTGATTAGTCAACTAAACCACTTGAAAACTTCTATAGATATACCATGGAGAGCATTCTGACTGGCTGTTTCACTCTCTGGTATTTGGGGAGCGGAAGGGTGCACAGGGCTGAAAGAAGCTGCAGAAAGTTGTAAAATTAGTCAGCTCCATCTTGGGTACTAACCTCCACTGTACTCAAGACATCTTTAAGGAGCGGTTCAAAGACAACACCCAGAATTATGGACCCCATCACCCAGGACATATCTCCTTCTCATTGCTACCAGCAGGTAGGAGATACAGAAGCCTAAAGACACACACTCTGCAATTCAGGAACAGATTCTTTCCCTCTGCCATATGATACCTGAATGAACACTGAACCCATGAGCACTACCTCACTTTTTTAATATATGTTAATTATGTTTTGCACAATTTCTAATCTATTCAGTATACATATATATACTCACTGTAATTGATTTACTTTTTTTTTCTTCTATATTATGTATTGCATTGAACTGTTGCTGCTAAGTTAACAAATTTAACGACACATGCGGGTGATAATAAACCTAACTCTGATTTTTCCCATGTTACACTTCATCTCATCCCTATCATCTGCCTGTCCTTCCCCGCGGTCTCACTACACACTGCAACGACTGCCCCATCCATAGCCCTATCAATGCGGTACCATTCCCCGATACAGGGTGTCAGCTTGCCAGTTGTGCTTTCCCTGTGTATGTGATACAATGATACTGTTTTATCACTCATTTTCCAAGCATAGAATGTCCTTAAAAAAGTGAAACAAATAGCAGTGTTTAAGAGATAGGAGTACACAACTTTAACAAAATATTAACCCTTTCATTTAACAGATTTATTGAGGTTTCAGCCAGAAATTTAACCAATAATTGATTGTTTGTATCCAACAAATACAGTTTTGAAACCTGTGAAGGAGATTTTTTTGGAAAAGCCACTGTACTGGGGTAGTTCCACTCTGTCAATCTCCAAAGTCTGGGTTTAGCGGTACAAGTAGATGTTACAACCAGTGGCTTCCTTGGTTGCAGTGTCATGCCTTGTCCAGCCCTTTGTTCTCCACGATGCATTGCAGAACTAGCTTCCTGGCCATTGGATCTCATCCACCCAGTCTGCCAGAGATGACCAGTGATTAAAAGCAGATTGCACCTTGCTGCAAATAAGTTACAACCAAGTTGATTTACCACTCATTGTCATGAGAACATATCCATTTTAACATCAGGCCTACATAAACACAAGAGATTCTGCAGTTGCTGGACATCCTGAGCAACATACACAAAATACTGGAGGAACTCAGCAGGTCAGACAGAATCTATGGAAACATTTCGGGCCTACATAACTACCAGGGCAGAGGAGCAATAAGACTCTGTTTTCACTCTTATGTTCCTCCAAAGACAATCTGTCTCCCTTCCCTCACTCCTCACTTTGACTTTCTTATTTTCTGGAACTTCCATCATAAATCTCTTTCCTAAGCCAGCCTTGAGGGCACATGGGTTTTTTCATCTGTCACTATACAGAGTTGCAATAGCTGTTATATAAAAATTTACTGTATATGCACACCGTTAAGAATGGTTAGAACGAGATACAGGCCTCATGCAGGCAAAAGTGTCTCACTATCTTGGTTGTCCCAGTGTGATATGCACTGTATGGAATCCTCCTGTGCCATAAAGCTGAGTGATTTCTATGATATCTGTATCTCATGAAACAATACTCTGTTTCAGTTCTGCTATATTATGTGGCTTCTTGTCTACTTTAATCTTAATTGCAATGAGGAAGGTACATTGGGCACGATAGAGCAAAGGCAGAACTTAAGCTATCCATCATTAAATACATCAAAGTGAACAGATGATGAAGGCTCCCCGCTCAAAGACCAATGACGTAAGTGGGTAACAAATGATGTATGTGGCTGTCCTAAGTCGATGGGTTCCGGGATCGGACGTCCATGTGAACAGGAAGCACAATGAGGTATCAAGTCTGGTCTATCTGTGATGCTGGAATTCAGGATTCTGTCATTGCATTGGCCAGGGATCAATACCAAAGATCAAAGCCCGTCGATCGATTGGAAGTCCGGAAGTTCAAGTCTGATGGAGACGGGAGGCCTGACCTGGAGCTGGAAGACTGTCCGTATGTGTGCGGGCGGGCGGGTGGGTGGGTGAGGGAGGAAAGGAACTAGTTCTACTGTTTTATGTTCTCTTGTGACTTCTGTGTTGTTCTGCCAAGCACAGTGGGCATGCCGGAATGTGTGGGCTGTCCTCTGCACATTCTTGGGTGTGTTGGTTGTTAACGCAAATTGTGCATTTCACTGAGTGTCTCAATATACATATGATAGCTATCTGAAACTGAAATCTCTAGACCATACGACACAAATTGTCTGCTGATTTGCCCATCGTTATCAATTTATCTATCTATATATATATTTATCTATACATATCTAAGTGTATAAAATATAGTAAATATATAAAAATATATGTTTACATATGTGTTGATAGATGTAGATATATGCCTTTAAATTGGTATAGATAATTGTTTGCACATATTGTCAATCAATAACAGCTTATTGAAGTCCATTAGATCTCGTCCACTATTCCTTTCCCTTGTAAATCCCTAGATGCTGTATCTGTAATTATTTCCCGTGCTTACAACAAATTAAACACTGTGAGACTCAAACAGATAGAGGAATGGCATGAACGGCATTAAACAGTCGCCCAGTAATATTGCCAACAGTAACTCTGAGCATTAAAATTTTGGCAAGTTTGTCTTTGAAGTCTCAGAAACCTGATTAGCATGGTGCTGTGTGTGAAGCATCAACCTTGCATCTCAGTGACCTGAGTTCAAACACAGCTTCAAAGCCATGACAAGAACCTTTCTTAACTTTGATAGATGGAAAGGTTTCATGTGAACTGAGTCTGCTCAGTCTCATTTCCATTGCTACCCAAAACAGAAAAGCATTTGAGTTCTTGGATGACTGAACACTGGTACACACAGTCCTTTACACTATAGACAGGGAACACTGTTAAACCCAGCCCTTTACAGTACAGACAGAGAACACTGATGTCCACAGTGCATTACAGTTTGGATAGAGAACACTGGTTAACACAGTCTCTTACAGTAGAGAAAGGAATACCGGTAATCTCAGCCCATTACAGTATAGACAAAAATGCAGGTGTACCCAGCCCATTGCAGTATGGACTGGGAAGATTGGAAAACCTATACAATTACATTAGAGACAGTAAACACTGGTCACCCATCCCATTACAATATAGACAGTGAAACGTCCTGGTTAGAGGCTTGGTACAGTTAAAACAGAAAGCAACAAATACCGGACTGAAAATGTTGTATTTGAATGCATGCAGAAATAAAATTGACTGTCTTGAAATTCAGCTACAGATTGGCAAGTATGACGTTGTGGCCATCTCTGAAACTTGGCTAAAGGATGGCTGCCATTGGGAGCTGAACGCCCAAGTATATAGAGTGTATCAGAAAGATAGATTAGTAGGCACAGGAGGTGGTGTGGCCCTGTGAATAAGAAAGAATATTAAATCATTAGAAAGGGATGACATAGGATCGGAAGGTGTAGAGTCTCTATGGGTTGAATTAAGAAATGACAAGGGTAAAAGGCAGTTGTGTACATGCCTCCAATCAGCAGTCAGGACATGGATTACAAATTACATCAGGAGATAGAAAAGGCGTGTCAGAAAGGCAATGTCATGATAATCGTTGGGGATTTTAACATGAAAGTGAATTGGGAAAACCAGGCCAGTACTGGACCTCAAGAGAGAATTTGTAGAATGTCTAAGGGATGTCTTTTTAGAACAGCTTGTTGTTCAGCCCTCTAGGGGATCGGCTGTGCTGGACTGGGTGTTGGCAAAGATTCAGAGGTGATAAGAGAGTTTAAGATTAAGGAACTCTTAGGGAACACTGATCATAATATGATCAAGTTCACTTTGAAATTTGAAAAGGAGACAATAAATTCCAATGTGTTGGTAATTCAGTGGAATAAAGGAAATTACAATGGCACGAGAGGGGAATGAGCCAAAGTTGACTGGAAAGAGACACCAGCAGAAAGGACAACAGAGCAGCAATGGCTGGAGTTTCTGTGAGAAATGAGGGAAGTGCAAGACAGATATATTCCAAATAAGACAAAATTTTCAAATGGAAGAAGGACGTTACTATGACTGACAAGTGAAGTCAGAGCCAAAGTAAAAACAAAAGAGAGGGCATACAAGGAAGCCAAAGCTAGTAGGAAGATAGAAGATTGGGAAGCTTTTAATAACTTGCAGAAGGAAACTAAATAGGTCATTAGGAAGGAAAAGATGAACTATGAAAGGAAGCTGGTGACTAATATCAAAGAAGATACTAAAAGCTGTTTAAGTATATAAAGGGTAAAAGAGAGTTGAGGGCAGATATAGGACCAATAGAAATTGACGCTGGAGATATTGTAATGAGAGACGCAGAGATAGCAGAGGAACTGAATGCCTATTTTGCATCAATTTTCACAGTGGAAGACATCTGCAGTATACCAGACATTCAAGAGTGTCAGGGAAGTGAAGTTTGTGCAGTGAAAATTACAACTGAGAAGGTGTTCAGGAACCTTAATGGTCTGAGGGTCAACAGATTCAGACATTGTACTGGAAAAATGCAAATGTTACTCCACTATTTAAGAAAGGTGGGAGGCAGCAGGAGAGAAACTATAGACCTGTTAGCCTGACATCAGTGGTTGGGAAGTTGTTGGAATCGATTGTTAAGGATGAGATTACAGAGTACCTGGAGGCACGTGACAAGATAGGCCAAAGCCAGTATGGTTTTCTGAAAGGAAAATCATGCCAGACTAACCTACTGCAATTTTTTCAGGAAATTACAAGCAGAGTAGTCAAAGGAGATGCAATAGACGTGGTGTACTTGGATATTCAGAAGGCCTTTGACAAGGTGCCACACATGAGACTGCTTAGCAAGATAAGAGCCCATGGAATTACAGGGGAGTTACTAACATGGGTGGAACATTGGCTGGTTGGCAGAAAACAGAAAGTGGGAATAAAGGGATCCTATTCTGGCTGGCTGCCGGTTGCCAGTGGAGTTCCACGGGGGTCGGTGCTGGGACCGCTGCTTTTTATGATGTATGTCAATGACTATGTGATTAATGGATTTGTGGCTAAATTTGCCAATGACAGATGGAGGAGTGGAGAGTGTTGAGGCAACCAAGAGCCTGCAGAGAGACTTAGATAGTTTAGGAGAATGGGCGAAGAAGTGGCAAATGAAATACAATGTTGGAAAGTGCATGGTCATGCACTTTAGTGGAAGAAATAAATGGGCAGACTATTATTTAGATGTGGAGAGAATTCAAAATGCAGAGATGGGTTAGCATATGAGGAATGTCTGGCTGGAATGAATATCTGGAATGTCGTGGGCTGTATTCCCTGGAGTTCAGGAGAATGAGAGATCTTATAGAAACATTCCGAATGTTAAAAGGCCTGAACAGATTAGATATGGCAAAGTTATTTCCCATGGTAGGGAGTCTAGGACAAGAGGGCATGACTTCAGGATTGAAGGACGCCCATTTAGAACAGAGATGCTGATAAATTACTTTAGTCAGAGGTTGGTAAATCTGTGGAATTTGTTGCCACGAGCGGCTGTGGAGGCCAAGTCATTGGGTGCATTTAAGGCAGAAATAGATAGGTCCTTGATTAGCCAGGGGATCAAAGCGTATGGGGTGAAAGCAGGGGAGTCAGCATAACTGGAAGAATTGGTTCAGCCCTTGATTGAATGGCGGAGCAGACTCGATGGGCCAAATGGTCTACTTCGGCTCCTATATCTTATGGTCTAATGGCTGAATAAGTCTAGCAAAGGCAATCTTCAGCCCCACCAAACTTTTGAGATTGGGGCATGAGTCCACCCCAAAGCCCAGTTTGTGTGGATGCTGTGTAATTCACTACCCTGTTATAAATTAATGCTATGAAATAACAATAACAGACAGTACACTGCATACGATTAAAGGGATTATAGTTATGAATCTAACTAAAGGGTTAGTAAAGAATAACAGAAAGAAAAGGGCTCATTCTAGTCAAAGTTGGAGCTCATCTTGAACTTCTCTGTCACTCATGCGCTGGGCCCTCGGTCAATGTAGAAGCACACACCTCCTTCCAAATATTTCTCGCAATCCATCTTGAACAGACGGGTCCCCCACCAGGTCATATGCAACGACTGGTTCTCCTCAGCGTCTCATCTCCTTTCAAACAAAAGCCCCAAGCCCAACCTTAGTGCCCCCTCACCAGAGAAACCTCCCCTTAATCCGACCATCCTCATTGGATGGCACACATTTCTCCTCGCTCTTGTCTCCAACAGTATCACGAACATGAGCTGAAAACAAGCGGCTCACGCAGCACAGCACAACAGTAAAAATATCAAGCAGAGTGCTACAATAGTGAACACTGGTGCTCATGCCATCCACTTGGAGACTACCCAGATGAATAGAAGGTGTTGTTCCTCCAACCTAAGTGTGGCCCCATCACAACAGCAGAGGAGACAATGAACTGACATATCGGAATAGGAATAGGAAGTGAAATTAAAGAGAGTGGTCACTGGGAGATTTATTTTTTTCTGGTGGATGGAGCGTAGGTGCTCAGCAAAATTGTCTTCCAATCTACATTGGGCCACACCGATATACAGGAGCAATGGACACTGTATATGACCCCAAAGGACTCTCAAGTGAAGTGTCTCCTCACCTGGAAGGACTGTTTGGGGCACTGAATGGTAGTGAGGAAGATGGTTTAGGGGCAGGTGGGAGATCGGTAGGAAGGGACAATTAGACAAGGGAGTTGCATAGGGAGTGATCCTTGCAGAAAGCAGTAAGTTTGGAGGGTGGAAGGATGTGCCTGGTGGTGGGATCTTGCTGGAGATGGTGTAAGTTATGGAGAATTATGTGCTGGATGCGGAGGCTGGTGGGGTGATAGGTGAGGACAAGACGAACCCCATCCCTGATGGGGTGGCGGGAAAATGTGATGAGGCTAGACGCGTGTGAACTGCCACCCCACTCTCTCTTTCACCATTCACCATTCCTGTTCCTATCTGTCTCCCATCTCCTTACCTCCACCCACATGGACTTCTACCCTCTCCTATCAGATTCCCTCTTCTCCAGCCCTCTATCTCTTACACCAATCGACTTCCCAGCTCCCCCTCCCCCCTTCCAGTTTCACCTATCACCTCCTGCCTTGTATTTCTTACATCCCTCCTTCCACATTCTTACTCTGGTTTCTAATCTTTTTCCTCCAATTCTAATGAGGGGTCTCAGCTCAAAACATCAACTGTTAACTCTTTTCCTTAGATGCTGCCTGGGCTGCTGAGTTCCTCCAGCAGTTTATGTGTGTTGCTTGGATTTCCAGCATTTGCAGATTCTCTTTTGTTTGTGACTGGAAAACCCAGCCCATTACAGTACCGACAAGGAACACAGGTATACCCAGCCCATTACAGTACTGACAAGGAACACAGGTATACCCAGCCCATTACAGTACCGACAAGGAACACAGGTATACCCAGCCCATTACAGTACCGACAAGGAACACAGGTATACCCAGCCCATTACAGTACCGACAAGGAACACAGGTATACCCAGCCCATTACAGTACCGACAAGGAACACAGGTATACCCAGCCCATTACAGTACCGACAAGGAACACAGGTATACCCAGCCCATTCCAGTACCGACAAGGAACACAGGTATACCCAGCCCATTACAGTACCGACAAGGAACACAGGTATACCCAGCCCATTACAGTACCGACAAGGAACACAGGTATACCCAGCCCATTCCAGTACCGACAAGGAACACAGGTATACCCAGCCCATTACAGTACCGACAAAGAACACAGGTATACCCAGGCGAATACTGTACTGACAAGGAACACCGTTATACCCGGCACATTACAGTATAGACTGGAAATACTTGTGTACCCAGCCATTACACTATATACAGTGAACACTGGTGTACCCAACCCATTACCGTATAGACAGCGAACTCTGGTGCACCCAGACATTTACAATATAAACAGAGATCACTGGTATACCCTGTCCATTAAAGAACAGGCAGGGAATACTAGTAGACCCAGCCTGTAACAGTACAGGAAGGAAATCCTCAAGGAAACCAGTCCACTTCGATGCAGGGAGGGAACAATTGTGCACCCAGCCCTTTACATTACAGACAGTGCCGGCTGACTGAAGAGGTGGTGAATTTCATTCTTGGTGTCTGTCTTCATTGAGTGCCCATTGCTGTGCAATGGAACATGATCCAGATTTTGCTTCAATTCACAGTAGATCTTGAGTTCTTGTGGGCTGTGTTAAGCAGCAGAAGCAGCGTGTTTTATGTTTGTGATTCTGAGATTCTACAGACGCTGGAAATCCAAAGTAACACATACAAAATGCTGGAAGGACTCCACAGGTAAGGCAGAAATAAAGCGCTAACATTTTGGGCTGAGACCCTTCATCAGGGCAGTGATATTCTGAAAGAGTTGTTTAGTTTAGTTCATTTAGACTATTGTCATACTGTTTGAAGAGGTCGTGATGGAGAGGCTTCTGAGTTCCTGAGATCCCAAGAGAGATGCCATCTGGAATTTAGCCAACTGGCATTTAGCTCCTACTAGGATCACCCAAGTTCAAGGAGAAGGTTCCAGACAAAGAGCGATCCAAACAGGACCTTAATGGTGAAACTGGAAATAAGACTGCAGTACTGAAGGGTCCCCATTCATCTTGCATTCCATGCCACTGTATCCCCACCAAGATGTGTCACGAACCGTGTCTTGCCTGCCCGCACATCAGCTACCCCACATTAAATTAAGTCTCACGCAGGCATTCTCCATGAAGAGAATCCACCCTAAAATCCCAAAAAAACCCACAGGAGAGCATCATACCTGACTTGAGCAATCACACTTCTACATCTGTACTAGAATGCAACGGAAGTCCGTAGTGGCATGAAACTCATGGTGTAAGCTTACTTGCAGAGGTTCTGTGCAATGACTTTCCCTGTTACAGAAGCGAGGAAGACTCCTAAGTTATTACTCAATCAGGCATTTTGAACTTTGAGGATGCTCACAATCATTACATCTATGTCATCCCCCAGCATGCTCCACTCTTCCTAGATGACAGAGATAGGATCTGATTTAGCACCAAAAGTACCTCTTGACTGTGTTTTTTTAGCATTTCAGTATAATTTTATCTGCTCCAAAGGTCAACAGTAGATACCATTTCATTGGCCCTTCCCTCAGCTCTGGAACACCTGGACAATGAAGATGTATAAATTATCGTTGACTACAGCTCAGCATTCAATACCATCATTCCTTTCAAACTAACAAGATCCTCATCAGGGAATTGGAGATGGAGAGAGTAGGTGACTTTGAGCTCCTTCGTGTTATCACACCTGAGGATCTGTCCGGCAAGTCAGTACAAAGAAGACAAAACAACACCCCTGTTTTCTTAGAGGTTTGTGTAGATCGTCATGTCAACTAAAACTTTTTCAAAGGTCTGAGGATGCACAGTGGAGAGTATCCCGACTGGTTGCATCATGAGCTGGTATGGAAACATAACGCCCAGGAATGGGAAAGTCTACTGAAAGTGTTCAATACAGCCCAGTCCATCAAAGGCAAAGCTCTTCCCATCATCGAGTTTGCTTACAAGGAGCACTGCCACAAGAAAACAACATTCATCATCAAGGACCCCACTATCCAGGCCATGCTCTCTTTTTGCTGTTGCCATTGGGAAGGAGGTACAGGAGCCATAGTTTCTGCATTACCAGCTTCAAGAACATTTATTACCCTACAACCTTTAGGCTCCTGAACTATTATAGATAATCTCCCTCAGCTCAATATTGAGCTGGCTCCACAACCTACAGACTCACTTTCAAGGAATCTGCAGGACACCACTGAAATACTTCTCAGTATTTTTTTGCACAATTTGACTTCCTTTTGCACATTTGGATATTTGTCTGTCTTTGTTTATGTACAGTTTTTCATAAATTCTAATGTATTTCTTTATTTTTTTGTAAATTTCTACAAGAAAATAATTCTCAAGGTAGCATGTGGTGTACTTTGATAATAAATTTCCTTTGACTTTGACTTGTGATCACTTATGAAAGGTTCCATTAGCAGAATTTATAGTTTACTTTTGTTACAAAAAGAGAACCTATCATTAAAGATTAAACAAGATTGGGAGAGAGAACCTAATGCGAGAACTTAATATGACCTTTGTGAATGAAGATTGAGTTCGAATTTTGAAAAATGTAAATTCTTCCTCTATATGTGCCAATCACTGTCTAATTCAATTTAAAATTGTCCATCATTATTATTTAACAAAGGAGAGACTATCTAAAATATTTCCTAGTGTAGGTAATTATTGTGATAGATGTAAAACTGAAGTAGCTACTTTATCACATATAATTCTGGTCGTGTTCTTCATTAAAACTGTTCTGGAAATCTTTATTTTCTACAATTTCTAAAGCTTTGAAAATTAATTTACAACCTAACTACTGTTAGGTTCTACTGTTCTACTTGGAATAGATCCGCATCATATTCAGGGTATTTCATCTTCAGATCAACATGTAATTGCATTTGCTTTGCAAAAGTAGAACTTTTGAACCTCCATTTGATTTTGAGAGAAGATGGGGTTCTTTTGCCAAATATTAGCATTTAATTTGAATTATTCTATATGGTTTCCTTCCAATTTTATTAACTTTTTTTTGAAAAATGTGAATTGGCGGTTGATGAATTGTATTTTCTATATATTTAGATAATGGTTAAACGTATTGTTTCTGGGGGTTGATTCCTAATGGGGTTTTTTTGTAGTTAATGTTTTTTTTCTCTCAGTTAGATGGCGTTTTTTTTCTTTCTTTCTTTTTCTATATATAATTTTTTTTAATTTTTATACATTATGATTAGATTTTTTTCTTCTTCAGCTCTATTAATCGTATACATATTAATTTGTTGGTATTTTGTATTATTCTATAGTTGTAGAAGGTTATGTATTAATAAAATGATTCTAAAAATGAAAATGACTTTGACTTGTAACCTTTCTCTTTTACAACTCATTGCTTGGTTCAGGTAACACCGGCCCTGCAGTGGATGGTATTCTGCGACATAGAGACAAGGACACTCTTGGACAAGGCAACAGCTTGGTTGAGGTATTGAAGTAGTTCTTAAAATAGCTTCTTCCAGGAGAAGCACCCCTCTACCCCTCAGCACTGCAGTGTAAACCTAAATCTTTGCCCTGGAGTTTCTGGAATGAATGAGCAAGAAAAACAGGAACAGGCATGTATGTTATTTTTGTTTACCTTTGTAGCACAGTCCTTGCAGTGTGAAACCCCAATTTTTAACCTCTTTAGAACACAACAAGCACAGAAGAAGAATGCCTTGCCATTCAATGTGATCATAGCTCAGATCACCTCAGATCCTCTTCTGTGCCATTTTCTTGATATCCAGCAAACAAAGGTACCTTGTTATTCCATGGGTTCTGTAGCAACATTTTGGGAGTAACTGAAAGCGTATTAGTAGACACTGGTGCCTGACATCCCACCTCATGATATGTACAGTGAAGTGAGGTGAGGGTCTCCATGGGTCAGCTCCTCTGTGTCTCCTGATCACAGTACTCAGCTCCTCTGTACGTGCTGATATTGTGTCCTAGCTGTCTAGATACGAAGTGCGATATGGAGAGCAAGCTGTTACCCATGTAGCAAGCTCCCCCCTTCACACATCTGATGAACCCAAAGGAACGGCAGAGACTGATTCCGTTTCGGAACCGCAACATCGCAGGAGTTGTCAGTCAGCATTGAACTCAACATTGGACTGCCTTAGGGACCCAGCTCCAGATTTTCCCTTCGGGGCTTACTCCCGAAGCCTTCCCCATGAGTGGGTATAGCTACATGGCAATGGAGGTTTCAGATCAGAGTTTTCCTTCTCCTAGGTGAGCTGCCAACCACGGCTGATAAAGCCCCACCTGCCCTATGAGACTGCCTTTGCCCCTTCTCCTGTCAGGAGAAACTGTTCTGCCAGTATTATAACCAGATAACAATTATAGCACGGAAACAGGCCATCTCAGCCCTTGTAGTCCATGCCGAACGCTTACTCTCACCTAGTCCCACTGACCCGCACTCAGCCCATAACCCTCCATTCCTTTCCTCACCATATACCTATCCAATTTTACTTTAAATGACAATACCGAACCTGCCTCTACCACTTCTGAGTATTGAGGAATTCATATTCAGATCCCAATGAATACACCACAGTTGTCACCGAATTCATCAAGACCTATTCGAATGAGTGTGTGCCTTCAAAAGCATACTGGATATACCCACTCAAAAGCCATGGATGAAGAAATAGTTTCGACGTCTACTGCAGACTAGATTTGTGGCATTCAAATCTGGTGATCCACATGCCAGAAATCCAGGTACAGCCTATTGGAGTATTTTGAGACCAAAAAAAAACAATTCTGATTAAAGTTAAAAATTAAACCAATGCAGTTCAGCTGCGGCAGGCTCCGTAGGCCATTATTTCCCACCAGGCAGAAGCTGACATGATGAATAGCCGCAACATACTGCTGGAACTCAGCTGACCAAGCAGCATCAATGGGAAAGAGTTTTGTGCCGTGATCCTTCATCAGAACTCTGATGCTTCACTCCCAGATGAGCAAAACATATTTTTATGCACGCTTTGAAAGGGAGAATAAAACTACACCTGTGCATATCTGCAGCATCTGGTGACCCTGTAGTCTACGTCAGAACACCTTTGATGAGGGTAAACTCTCGCAAGGTGTCAGGCCCTGATGGTGTACCTGGTAGGACACTGAAAACCTATGCCAACCAAATGGAATGTTCAGGGAGATCTCCAATCTTTCACTGCTGTAGTCAGATGTTCCCACCTGCTTCAAAAGGGTGACAATCGTAGCAGTGCCCAGTAAGAGCAGGGTGAGCTGCCTCAATGACTATCACCCATTGGCACTCACTTCTACTGCAATGAAGTACTTTGAGAGGTTGGTCATGACCAAAATCAACTCCTACCCCAGGAGGGGCTTGAGCCCATTGCAATAAACCTATCACTATGATAAGTCTACAGCAGATGCAGTCTCACACCTCTCTACTCAGCCTTAGATCACCTGCACAAAAGCAATGCCTACGTCGGGCTGATTACAGCTCAGTGTTCAACACGATCATACCCTCAGTTCTAATCAACAAGCTCCAGATGTCACGAAGTGGGGACAAGGGTGCTGGGAGAGGACCCACATGCAGGACACAAACACGTTTTTCTTAAGTTCAATAAAATAGCGTTTATTACTCACTGCACAGAAAATTGGGAAATCAAAGAGGACAAAGAGGATCACGAACCTTGGACAGTGGGAACATCGACAGCCGCGGACCTTGGACAGTGGGAACATCGACAGCCGCGGACCTTGGACTCGGACAGTGGGAGCATGGACAGTCCCGGCCCTTGGACTCGGACAGTGGGAACATGGACAGCTGCGGACCTTGGACTTGGACAGTGGGAACATGGACAGTCGTGGCCCTTGGACTAGGACAGGGTGGAACATGGACAGCTGTGGACCTTGGACTAGGACAGGGTGGAACATGGACAGCTGTGGACCTTGGACTTGGACAGGGGGAGCATGGACAGTCGTGGCCCTTGGACTTGAACAATGGGAACATGGACAGTCGTGGTCCTTGGACTTGGACAGTGGGAACATGGACAGTCACGGTCCTTGGACTTGGACAGTGGGAACATGGACAGTCGTGGCCCTTGGACTTGGACAGTGGGAACATGGACAGTCGTGGCCCTTGGACTCGGACAGTGGGAACATGGACAGTCGTGGTCCTTGGACACGGACAGTGGGAACATGGACAGTCGTGGTCCTTGGACTCGGACAGTGGGAACATGGACAGTCTCAGTCCTTGGACTTGGACAGTGGGAACATGGACAGTCGTGGTCCTTGGACTCGGACAGTGGGAACATGGACAGTCTCAGTCCTTGGACTTGGACAGTGGGAACATGGACAGTCATGGTCCTTGGACACGGACAGTGGGAACATGGACAGTCGTGGTCCTTGGACTCGGACAGTGGGAACATGGACAGTCGTGGCCCTTGGACTTGGACAGTGGGAACATGGACAGTCATGGTCCTTGGACACGGACAGTGGGAACATGGACAGTCGTGGCCCTTGGACTTGGACAGTGGGAACATGGACAGTCGTGGCCCTTGGACACGGACAGTGGGAACATGGACAGTCGTGGCCCTTGGACACGGACAGTGGGAACATGGACAGTCGTGGCCCTTGGACACGGACAGTGGGAACATGGACAGTCGTGGTCCTTGGACTCGGGCAGTGGGAACACGGACAGTCGTGGCCCTTGGACTCGGACAGTGGGAACATGGACAGTCGTGGCCCTTGGACTTGGACAGTGGGAACATGGACAGTCGTGGTCCTTGGACTCGGACAGTGGGAACATGGACAGTCACGGTCCTTGGACTCGGACAGTGGGAACATGGACAGCTGCGGAACTTGGACTTGAACAATGGGAACATGGACAGTCGCGGACCTTGGACTTGAACAATGGAACATGGACAGTCATGGTCCTTGGACTTGAACAATGGGAACATGGACAGTCATGGTCCTTGGACTTGAACAATGGGAACATGGACAGTCGTGGCCCATGGACTCGGACAGTGGGAACATGGACAGCTGCGGACCTTGGACTTGAACAATAGGAACATGGACAGTCATGGTCCTTGGATTCGGACAGTGGGAGCATGGACAGTCGTGGCCCTTGGACTTGAACAGTGGGAACATGGACAGTCGTGGTCCTTGGACTTGAACAATGGGAACATGGACAGTCGTGGCCCATGGACTCGGACAGTGGGAACATGGACAGCTGCGGACCTTGGACTTGAATAATGGGAACATGGACAGTCGCGGACCTTGGACTTGAATAATGGGAACATGGACAGTCGCGGACCTTGGACTTGAACAATGGAACATGGACAGTCATGGTCCTTGGACTTGAACAATGGGAACATGGACAGTCATGGTCCTTGGACTTGAACAATGGGAACATGGACAGTCATGGTCCTTGGACTCGGACAGTGGGAACATGGACAGTCGTGGCCCTTGGACTTGGACAGTGGGAACATGGACAGTCATGGTCCTTGGACTTGGACAGTGGGAACATGGACAGCTGTGGCCCTTGGACTCGGACAGTGGGAACATGGACAGTCATGGTCCTTGGACTTGGACAGTGGGAACATGGACAGTCGTGGCCCTTGGACTCGGACAGTGGGAACATGGACAGTCATGGTCCTTGGACTTGGACAGTGGGAACATGGACAGTCGTGGCCCTTGGACTCGGACAGTGGGAACATGGACAGTCATGGTCCTTGGACTTGGACAGTGGGAACATGGACAGTCATGGTCCTTGGACTTGAACAATGGGAACATGGACAGTCATGGACCTTGGACTTGAACAATGGGAACATGGACGGTCGTGGCCCTTGGACTTGAACAATGGGAACATGGACGGTCATGGCCCTTGGACTCGGGAAGTGGGAACATGGACAGTCATGGCCCTTGGACTTGAACAATGGGAACATGGACGGTCATGGCCCTTGGACTCGGACAGTGGGAACATGGACAGTCATGGTCCTTGGACTTGGACAGTGGGAACATTGACAGCTGTGGCCCTTGGACTCGGACAGTGGGAACATGGACAGTCATGGTCCTTGGACTTGGACAGTGGGAACATGGACAGTCGTGGCCCTTGGACTCGGACAGTGGGAACATGGACAGTCATGGTCCTTGGACTTGGACAGTGGGAACATGGACAGTCATGGACCTTGGACTTGAACAATGGGAACATGGACGGTCGTGGCCCTTGGACTTGAACAATGGGAACATGGACGGTCATGGCCCTTGGACTCGGGAAGTGGGAACATGGACAGTCATGGCCCTTGGACTTGAACAATGGGAACATGGACAGTCATGGTCCTTGGACTTGAACAATGGGAACATGGACGGTCGTGGCCCTTGGACTCGGGCAGTGGGAATATGGACAGTCATGGTCCTTGGACTTGAACATTGGGAACATGGACAGTCATGGTCCTTGGACTCGGACAGTGGGAACATGGACAGTCGTGGCCCATGGACTCGGACAGTGGGAACATGGACAGCTGCGGACCTTGGACTTGAACAATAGGAACATGGACAGTCATGGTCCTTGGACTTGGACAGTGGGAGCATGGACAGTCATGGTCCTTGGACTCGGACAGTGGGAACATGGACAGTCGTGGCCCATGGACTCGGACAGTGGGAACATGGACAGCTGCGGACCTTGGACTTGAACAATAGGAACATGGACAGTCGTGGCCCATGGACTCGGACAGTGGGAACATGGACAGTCGTGGCCCATGGACTCGGACAGTGGGAACATGGACAGCTGCGGACCTTGGACTTGAACAATAGGAACATGGACAGTCATGGTCCTTGGACTCGGACAGTGGGAACATGGACAGTCATGGTCCTTGGACTTGGACAGTGGGAACATGGACAGTCATGGTCCTTGGACTTGGACAGTGGGAGCATGGACAGTCGTGGTCCTTGGACTTGAACAATGGGAACATGGACAGTCATGGTCCTTGGACTTGGACAGTGGGAGCATGGACAGTCATGGTCCTTGGACTTGAACAATGGGAACATGGACAGTCGTGACCCTTGGACTTGAACAATGGGAACATGGACAGTCATGGTCCTTGGACTTGGACAGTGGGAGCATGGACAGTCATGGTCCTTGGACTTGAACAATGGGAACATGGACAGTCGTGACCCTTGGACTTGAACAATGGGAACACGGACAGTCGTGGCCCATGGACTCGGACAGTGGGAACATGGACAGTCGTGGCCCATGGACTCGGACAGTGGGAACATGGACAGCTGCGGACCTTGGACTTGAACAATAGGAACATGGACAGTCATGGTCCTTGGACTCGGACAGTGGGAACATGGACAGTCGTGGCCCTTGGACTCGGACAGTGGGAACACGGACAGTCATGGTCCTTGGACTCGGACAGTGGGAACATGGACAGTCGTGGCCCTTGGACTTGGACGGGGGGAACATGGACAGTCGTGGCCCTTGGACTCGGACAGTGGGAACATGGACAGTCACGGTCCTTGGACTCGGGCAGTGGGAACACGGACAGTCACGGACCTTGGACTCGGACAGTGGGAACATGGACAGTCGTGGTCCTTGGACTCGGACAGTGGGAACATGGACAGTCGTGGCCCTTGTACTCGGACAGTGGGAACATGGACAGTCTCAGTCCTTGGACTCGGGCAGTGGGAACACGGACAGTCGTGGTCCTTGGACACGGACAGTGGGAACATGGACAGTCGTGGCCCTTGGACTCGGACAGTGGGAACATGGACAGTCGTGGCCCTTGGACTCGGACAGTGGGAACATGGACAGTCTCAGTCCTTGGACTCGGGCAGTGGGAACACGGACAGTCTCAGTCCTTGGACTTGGACAGTGGGAACATGGACAGTCACGGTCCTTGGACTTGGACAGTGGGAACATGGACAGTCGTGGCCCTTGGACTTGGACAGTGGGAACATGGACAGTCGTGGCCCTTGGACTCGGACAGTGGGAACATGGACAGTCGTGGCCCTTGGACTCGGACAGTGGGAACATGGACAGTCGTGGCCCTTGGACTCGGACAGTGGGAACATGGACAGTCGTGGCCCTTGGACTTGGACAGTGGGAGCATGGACAGTCATGGTCCTTGGACTTGGACAGTGGGAGCATGGACAGTCATGGCCCTTGGACTCGGACAGTGGGAACATGGACAGTCATGGTCCTTGGACTTGGACAGTGGGAACATGGACAGTCATGGCCCTTGGACTCGGACAGTGGGAACATGGACAGTCATGGTCCTTGGACTTGGACAGTGGGAACATGGACAGTCATGGCCCTTGGACTTGGACAGTGGGAACATGGACAGTCATGGTCCTTGGACTTGGACAGTGGGAACATGGACAGTCATGGCCCTTGGACTTGGACAGTGGGAACATGGACAGTCATGGCCCTTGGACTCGGACAGTGGGAACATGGACAGTCGTGGCCCTTGGACTCGGACAGTGGGAACATGGACAGTCATGGTCCTTGGACTTGGACAGTGGGAACATGGACAGTCATGGTCCTTGGACTTGGACAGTGGGAGCATGGACAGTCGTGGTCCTTGGACTTGAACAATGGGAACATGGACAGTCATGGTCCTTGGACTTGGACAGTGGGAGCATGGACAGTCATGGTCCTTGGACTTGAACAATGGGAACATGGACAGTTGTGACCCTTGGACTTGAACAATGGGAACACGGACAGTCGTGGTCCTTGGACTCGGGCAGTGGGAACATGGACAGTCACGGTCCTTGGACTCGGGCAGTGGGAACATGGACAGTCGTGGCCCTTGGACTCGGGCAGTGGGAACACGGACAGTCGTGGTCCTTGGACTCGGACAGTGGGAACATGGACAGTCGTGGCCCTTGGACTTGGACGGGGGGAACATGGACAGTCGTGGCCCTTGGACTCGGACAGTGGGAACATGGACAGTCGTGGTCCTTGGACTCGGACAGTGGGAACATGGACAGTCATGGCCCTTGGACACGGACAGTGGGAACATGGACAGTCGTGGTCCTTGGACTCGGACAGTGGGAACATGGACAGTCGTGGCCCTTGGACACGGACAGTGGGAACATGGACAGTCGTGGCCCTTGGACTCGGGCAGTGGGAACATGGACAGTCGTGGACCTTGGACTTGAACAATGGAACATGGACAGTCATGGTCCTTGGACTTGAACAATGGGAACATGGACAGTCATGGTCCTTGGACTTGAACAATGGGAACATGGACAGTCGTGGCCCTTGGACTCGGACAGTGGGAACATGGACAGTCGTGGCCCTTGGACTCGGACAGTGGGAACATGGACAGTCGTGGCCCTTGGACTTGGACAGTGGGAACATGGACAGTCGTGGCCCTTGGACTTGGACAGTGGGAACATGGACAGTCGTGGCCCTTGGACTCGGACAGTGGGAACATGGACAGTCGTGGCCCTTGGACTTGGACAGTGGGAACATGGACAGTCGTGGCCCTTGGACTTGGACAGTGGGAACATGGACAGTCGTGGCCCTTGGACTCGGACAGTGGGAACATGGACAGTCGTGGTCCTTGGACTTGAATAATGGGAACATGGACAGTCGCGGACCTTGGACTTGAACAATGGAACATGGACAGTCATGGTCCTTGGACTTGAACAATGGGAACATGGACAGTCATGGTCCTTGGACTTGAACAATGGAACATGGACAGTCATGGTCCTTGGACTTGAACAATGGGAACATGGACAGTCATGGTCCTTGGACTTGAACAATGGGAACATGGACAGTCATGGTCCTTGGATTCGGACAGTGGGAACATGGACAGTCACGGACCTTGGACTCGGACAGTGGGAACATGGACAGTCGTGGCCCATGGACTCGGGCAGTGGGAACATGGACAGTCACGGACCTTGGACTCGGACAGTGGGAACATGGACAGTCGTGGCCCTTGGACACGGACAGTGGGAACATGGACAGTCATGGTCCTTGGACTTGGACACTGGGAACATGGACAGTCGTGGCCCTTGGACTCGGACAGTGGGAACATGGACAGTCGTGGCCCTTGGACTCGGACAGTGGGAACATGGACAGTCACGGCCCTTGGACAGTGGGAACATGGACAGCCGCGGCCCTTGGACTCGGACAGTGGGAACATGGACAGTCGTGGTCCTTGGACAGTGGGAACATGGACAGTCACGGTCCTTGGACAGTGGGAACATGGACAGCCGCGGCCCTTGGACAGTGGGAACATGGACAGCCGCGGCCCTTGGACAGTGGGAACATGGACAGCCGCGGCCATGACTGGAACCCTGGAGATTGGGACTGCCGCGGCCCTTGGACTTTTCCCCTGGGGACTGGGACCTCAGCGGACCTTGGACTTAGGAGATTAGGACCTTGATGCACCACAGCCAGAAAACATGGACCCCATGGATCGCTGCAGCCAGAAACGTGGACACCAGAACACAGGACAGGAACCTTGAGCCAGGACTCCTCTTTCAGATCAGGCACCAAGCCGGGACTCTTTGAGGGGTAGACATGGACACAGGGCATGATCGTCGGGCCAGGACTCCACCTTCAACTCACCCCTGGCAGATTGACCTTGCCCGGACTCACTCTGGTGAAGGAAGGTGAATTGCTGGTACTCCAATGTGGGCTGGATCACTCTGGCTTGTGGTAGCGACTGCAACTTGCTAAGGCTTCTTAACACTCTCGCCCCAAACGGCTAAAGCCTGGGGCTTATAAGCTGCCGGTTCGGGTCGAGAGTAGATCACCTTAATTGCCAAGCTCAAAGGACATGTGAAACAGAATTAGAAGGGAACAAAGAGTCAATGGTCCGGATCATAAAGCAACCTAGCTAAATTTAAAGGTGAACTGACACCAGACCCTGGGCCTCTGTATCTCCCTCTGTGACTGGATCCGACCACAGTCAGTGAGCATCGAAAGTATCATACTCTCCTCAATGGCAACACTGGCGCCCCTCAAGTGTGCTTAGCCCACTGCTCTACTCTCTCTACACCCATGACTGTGTGGCTAGATACAGCTCAGACACCATCTATAAGCTCATCAATGACACAAATATTATTGGCCAAACTTTAGATGGTGATGAGCAAGCATACATAAGTGACATAGATCAGCTGGTTGACTAGTGTCACAGCAGCAACAAGGAATTGATCGTAGGCTTCAGGAAGGGGAATTTGAATGAGCACACAACAGTCCTCATCAAGGAATTGGAAGTGGAAAGGGTGAGTTGTGCTAAGTTTTTGGTGTCAACATCAATGAAGATCTATCTGGGCCCAACACATTAATGCGATTACAAAGACCACAGCAGCTGCATTTCATTAGAACTTTGTGGAGACTTGGTATGTCACCAAAGACCATCATAAATTTCTACAGGTGTACTTTGGAGAGCATACTAACGGGTTGTGTTACAGTCTAGTATGAAGGGACCACTACACAGGATTGGGAAAAGATGCAGACAGTTGTAAACTCAGCCAGCTCATCATGAGCTCAAACATCCTCACCATGGAGGAGGCCTTTGAAAGGTGATGCATCAGAAAGGCAGCCTCCATCACCCAGGACATGCCATTTTCTCATTGATACTGTCCAGGAGGAGGTACAGATACATGAAGTCACACACTCAACATTTTAGGAACAACTTCTTCCTGAAAAAGGACCCAGTGCTTCTTCCCTTCTGCCATCAGATTTCTAAAGACTATGAGTCCATGCACACTATCTCACCATTTGTTTTTCTGGTTTTCATGTATTTATACTCATATCATATGTGTGTGTGTATATTTCTTCCTGTAACTTACCTTTTTATTATGTATTGCAAAGTGCTGCTGCTGCTAAACAACATATTTCTCAAGACTTGCCAGTGATATTAAATGAGATTCTGATGCCTGGTGGTGTGATTGGACCATCTCAGGAACTGCTGATCTCCTGGCATTTTCCTGCACAACAGTCTCTAGAGTCAAAGGATGAAACTGCTAAGAACAGCCAGTAAAATATGTTGAAGCCAGATTGGCATCTTGAGGACCCACCAAGAGGCCAGCTCTTAGGAGAACACCATACTCAACTCAAGTGATTGCACTGCTCTGAGTTTACAGAGAGAATGGTGCAACAAACAAAAATGATGCAGTGAGCATCAGTGGGTGAAAATGCCTTTTTGATGATAGAGGTCCGAGGAGAATGGCCAGGCTGGTTCAAACTGACATTGAGATGACAATAAATCAAATAACCACGTGTTACATCAGTGGTTTGCAAAAGAGCATCTCTGAATGTACAACTCATCAATCCTTGAAGAGGATGGGCTATAACAGCAGAAGACCATTAACATACACTCAGTGGCCACTGAGCATATTTACTGTATGTACACACACACACACACACACACACACACACACACACACGCACACACACACATACACGCACACACACACACACACATACACGCACACGCACACGCGCATGCACACACGCTCACGCGCACACACACACACGCACACATACACGCACACACTCACTCAGACACACACACACACACACACACACACACACACACTCACACACACACACACACCTTATTGTAATCTATAGTATATTTTATGTACTTGCACTGTACTGCTGCCCCAAAACAACACGTGTCAGTGCTGATAAACCCAATTCTGATTCTAGTGGCTACGTGGTATTTTGGGATATCCTCAGTAGAACTCAGTTCATGTAAACGCCTGCCTGTCTTTCTTTATCTTTTGGAGCTTTGAACACTGTCCACTCAGTGCTGGAATGGTGGGAATACTCAACAGGTCAGAAAGCATCTGTAGAGGGAGAGTCAAGGTTAACGTTTCAGGTTGCTGACCCTATCAGCAGAACTAGAATGAGTTTGAAGTGAAAGATGCTGGGGAAAGTGGGGAGAACAAGGCGACTGGCCATGTTTGGGAGAAGAGGCTGAATGACACAGGTGATGATGGCTGAGCGAGGCTGTTCACTGTTCCATGTTGAATTGAGGTTGCTGTGAATGTACGCAAAGTAACCACTCACAGTGGCAAATGGAATTATTGTTCATTGCTGAGACAGTTACGGGGAAGCAGTCACCCCAAAGTTGCAAGAGGTGAGCAGTCAGGAGGAATGGAAATGTGAATAGACAGTTAGCACAGAGCACCCCTGTGGCTATTCCCCTCAAAAATAAATATACCGCTTTGGATACTGTTGTGGGGGATGACCTCCCGGGGAATGCCAGGGAGACCAGATTATTGGCACTGAGCACGGGTCCGTGGTGCAGAAGGGAAAGAGAGAGAAGGGACTGGTAGTGATTGGGGACTCAATTGTCAGGCGAGCAGACAGGAGATTCTGTGGATGTGAACGGGACACCCGGATAGTATGTTGCCTCCCAGGTTCCAGGGTCTGGGATGTCTCAGATCACGTCCACAAAGTTTTGGACAAGGAAGGAGAGCAGCCAGATGTCTTGGTACCAATGACATAGGAAGGAAAAGTAAAGAAGTCCTGAAAAGAGAATTTAGAGAGCTAGGTAGAAGTGCTCAAAAAGCTGAAAGACATTAGGGTACTGATGCACCATCAATATCTCTTGGAGACGGGAGGCAAATGATAGGCTTTTATTAGCTGCAAGAGACCACGATTAGTAGCAAGAGACCACCACACAACATCCTGGAGACTGAGGGGGGAGCAGTGCCTCCAATCGCCTTTATACAGGGGTCTGTGGGAGGAGCCACAGGAGCAGTCAGTGGGGGGGGGGGGACGTGTCCAGACAGGTATATGTAGTTCACCACAGTCACCTGAACCAGATGAACTGCACTCCAGGATTCTGAAAGAGGTGGCAGTAGAATGGTGGAGTCATTATTAATAATCTTTTAAAAATCACTGGACCCTGGCATTGTTGCCAGAGGACTGGAAAATTGCGAATGTCACTCCATTCTTTAAGAAAGGAGGAAAGCAACAGAAAGGAAATTATAGACCAGTTAGCCTGACCTCAGTGGTCGGGAAGATGTTGGAGTTAATTGTTAAGGATGAGGTTATGGAGTACTTGGTGATTCAAGACAAGCTAGGACATGATTTTCCCATTTTTAAGGGAAAATCCTGCCTGATGAACCCGTTGGAATTCTTTGAGGAGATTACAAGTAGGATAGTTAAAGGGGATGTAGTGGATGTTGTATATTTGGACTTTCAGAAGGCCTTTGACAAGGTGCCACACATGAGGTTGCTTACCAAGTTAAGAACCCATGGTATTACAGGAAAGTTACTGGCATGGTTAGAGCATTGGCTGATTGGTAGGAGGCAGCGAGTGGGAATAAAAGGATCCTTTTCTAGTTGGATGTCAGTTGGCTTGTGATGTTCCACAGGGTGGTGTTGGGACCACTTCTTTTTATGCTGTATACAAATGATTTAGATGATGGAACAGATGGCTTTGCTGCGAAGTTTGCAGATGATACAGAGATTGGCAGACAGGCAGATAGTGTTGAGGAAATTGGTAGACTGCAGAAGGACTTAGACAGATTAGGAGAATGGGCAAGAGAGTGGCAAATGAAATACAATGTAGGAAAATGCATGGTCAAGCACTTTGGTAGAAGAAATAAATGCGCAGACTATTTTCTAAACGGGGAGAAAATCCAGAAATCTGAGATGCAAAGGGATTCGGGAGTCCTTGTGCAGAACATCCTAAAGGCTAATTTGCAGGTACAGTCTATGGTGAGGAAAGCAAACGCAATGTTAGCATTCATTTCAAGAGGTCTAGAATACAGGGGCAGCAATGTGATGCTTACAAAGCACCGGTGAGGCCTCACCTCGAGTACTGTGAACAGTTTTGGGCTTCTCATCTGAGAAAAGATATGCTGGCATTGGAGAATGTCCAGAAGAGGTTCACAAGGATGATTCTGGGAATGAAAGAGTTATTATACGAGGAATGTTTCATAGCTCTGAGTGTATTGGGTATATTCGCTGGAATTTAGAAGGATGAGGGGGAATTTCAAAGGATGAGGTGGGGAAGTTTGCTAAGGCTACTGAGGAGAGTTTAAACTAGAATTGATTGGGAGTGGAAACTGAACTGAAGAGACTGGGGAAGAGGCTCACAAATAGAGAAAGCTTGGAGACGGTGTGTGAGGGAGATCAGCAGGTGATAGAGAAGGGACACGCTTAGACTGACAGTTTGAGATGGTCCTGTTTTAACACAAGTATTGTGAACAAAGCAGATGAGCTTAGAGCGTGGATCAGTACTTGGGGCTATGATGTGGCTGTTACAGAGACTTGGATGGCTCAGGGACAGGATTGGTTACTTCAAGTACCAGGCTTTAGATGTTTCAGAAAGGACAGCGAGGAGGCAAAAGAGGTGGGGGCGTGGCTCTGTTGACCAGAGATAGTGTCATGCCTGCAGAAAAGGTGGATGCCATGGAAGGATTGTCTACGGAGACTCTGTGGGTGGAAGTTAGGAACAGGAAGGGGTCAATAACTCTACTGGGTTTTTTTATAGGCCACCCAATAGTAACAGGGATATTGAGGAGCAGATAGGGAGACAGATCCTAGAAAGGTGTAATAATAACAGAGTTGTCGTGATGGGAGATTTTAATTTCCCAGATATTGATTGGCATCTCCCTAGAGCAAGGGATTTAAATAGGGTGGAGTTTGTTAGGTGTGTTCAGGAAGGTTTCTTGACACAAGGTTTCTTGGCATTTGACAAGGTACCCCATGCAAGGCTTATTGAGAAAGTAAGGAAGCATGGGATCCAAGGGGACATTGCTTTTTGGATCCAGAACTGGCTTGCCCACAGAAAGCAAAGAGTGGTTGTAGATGGGTCATATGCTGCCTGGAGGTCGGTCACCAGTGATGTGCCTCAGGGATCTGTTCTAGGACCCCTACTCTTCATGATTTTTATAAATGACCTGGATGAGGAAGTGGAGGGATGGGTTAGTAAGTTTATTGATGACACAAAGGTTGGAGATGTTGTGGATAGTGTGGAGGGCTGTCAGAGATTATGGAGGGACTTTGATATGATGCAAAACTGGACTGAGAAGTGGCAGATGGAGTTCAACACAGATAAATTTGAAGTGGCTCATTTTGGTAGGTCAAATATGATGGCAGAATATAGTATTGGTGCACCATCAATAACTCTCTCTGAGACGTAAAGGTGAGATATCGGCTTTTATTGACTGGAAGAAGGAACCAGCAGTAAGTGACCACCACACTACATCCTGGAGACTGAGAGGCCGGGCTCAGGCCTCAATCGCCTTTATACCGGGGTCTGTAGGAGGAGCCACAGGAGCAGTCAGCAGGTCCAGACAGGTATATGTAGTTCACCACATTCACCCCCCCCCCTTTGTTTTAAAAAGTGTCCCCATGTGGCGAAGTTTCTTACAAATATATTTACAGGTTAAGTCCATCAGGTGGTCGAATCTGTCGCTGCGATCTGCGTAGCACCGGCTGTGATTGCACAGATGCCAGTGGTGATTGCACCGGAGACGGAGGTTGTGCTGATTCCGGCCTAACTGGAGGTGTCAGCCCACTAGGCGTCAGTGATCCCTCACGCATGTGCGAGGTGCCTGGTATATACGCGTATGAGACGCCCGGTATAGGAGCGTCGTGAGGAGTCTGTGTAGGTCTCGGTGTGCGCGGTGTCACCTTGGGTACAGGGTGCATAGTTACTGGGGAGTGTTCGGAGTAGTGGTCTGCTGCTCCTGCGGGTGCCAGATCGCAGATGGAGACCGTGTCCTCCCACCCATCAGGTAAGACCACGTAGGCATACTGGGGGTTCGCATGTAGAAGGTGAACCCTCTCGACCAGCGGGGAGTATTTATTGCTCCTCACATGTTTCCGGAGCAGCACTGGCCCTGGGGACGTCAGCCAATCTGGTAGGGTGGTCCCAGTGGCAGACTTCCTGGGAAAAGAGAATAGGCGCTCGTGAGGGGGGGCATTGGTGGACATACACAACAGAGAGCGGATAGAGTGGAGGTCCTCAGGGAGGACCTCCTGCCATCGAGAGACCGGCAACCCTTTTGACTTAAGGGCTAAAAGTGTAGCCTTCCACACTGTGGAAGTATTAATGGTAAGTCTCTTGGCAGTGTGGAGGATCAGAGGGATCTTGGGGTCCGAGTCCATAGGACGCTCAAAGCAGCTGTGCAGGTTGACTCTGTGCTTAAGATGGCATATGGTGTATTGGCCTTCATCAATCATGGATTTGAATTTAGGAGCCGAGAGGTAATGTTGCAGCTCTATAGGACCCTGGTCAGACCCCACTTGGAGTACTGTGCTCAGTTCTGGTCGCCTCACTACAGGAAGGATATGGAAGCCATAGAAAGGGTGCAAAGGAGATTTACAAGGATGTCGCCTGGATTGGGGAGCATGCCTTATGAGAATAGGTTGAGTGAACTTGGCCTTTTCTTCTTGGAGCGACGGAGGATGAGAGGTGACCTGATCGAGGTGTAGAAGATGATGTGAGGCATTGATCATGTGGATAGTCAGAGGCTTTTTCCCAGGGCTGAAATGGTTGCCACAAGAGGACACAGGTTTCAGGTGCTGGGGAGTAGGTACAGAGGAGATGTCAGGGGTAAGATTTTTACTCAGAGACTGGTGAGTGCATGGAATGGGCTGCAGGCAACGGTGGTGGAGGCAGATATGATAGGGTCTTTTAAGAGCTTAGAAAATAGAGGGCTATGAGTAAAAGGACCCTACTCTTCTAAGGTAGGGACACATTCGGCACAACATTGTGGTCCGAAGGGCCTGTATTGCGCTGTAGGCTTTCTATCTTTCTAATTTTACTGAAACTTTTGGAATATTGAAAGGCCTTGACAGGTAGATGTGGAAAGGATGTTTCCCATGGTGGGGGAGTCTAGGACAAAATTACACAGCCTCAGGTTAGAGGAGCATCCATTCAAAACAGAGAAATTTATTTCAGGAATCTGTGGAATTTGTTTCCACAGGCAGCTGTGGAGATCAAGTCGTTGGGTGTATTTAAGGCAGAGATTAATAGGCTCTTGATTGGACACAGCATCAAAGGTAGTGTGGAGAAGGCTGGGGAGCAGGGCTGAGGAAGGGACAAAAGGATCTGCCATGATTAAATGGTAGAGCAGACTCAATGGGCTGAATGGCATATAAATCTGTTCCTAAGTCTGATGGCTTTTTGGTCTCAAGTGAACCTTTCTACTTGTTTACAACTGTAACGAAGTTGATCTAATTTTGCTCCTATCCAGAAGTGCTGGTCTGAATCTCTGGCTACGGTTTAACTCAACAAGCAAAGATGGTGGAAAACAATAAATTTCATGACATGTGCCAGTGATATGAAACCAGATTCTGGAATATCACCTCCAGATAGGTCAGGAGCCGTGGACCAGCCAAGGAGGATAGAAACAGCGGTTGTTGAACAATTTCTATAATATCACAGCACTGCACAAAGGCATGGATAAACACAGGGCAGTCCCCATGATAATACAGCCAGCCAGCCTTCCTGCAGTTACTCCCACAGACCTTGATAGTGGAGTCAACATTAACATTGGAGGCTTCTTGGGGGTAAAGGGAATTAACCACCAGGATAGCCCCAAACTGCTCTTTGCTCAAGTTGGCTAACCAAGAGAAAAGACCAATGTAGCGATACGCTGCCACTTACAAGGTTGGCAGAACTTGAGACCTGAGTTACAGGGAAGTCTGAATAGGTTAGGACTTTATTTCTTGGAGCATAGGATAACAAGGGAAGATTTGATAGAGGTATGCAAAATTATGATGGGTATAGTTCAGGTTCTGTAAGGTCATTTTATCCGGGGGTGGTAATGGGGACACCTATTCAATGCCCCAATTGTGTGTGCCTCAAATTGCCTCTGATGACCAAGACCAGTTCCTGGCCTTCATGTGTGGCTTAGCGACTAAGCCCGATGGAACCATTTCTACTGACAGTAGAAGGGGCAAAGAAGGGTTAGTAGTGCCTTAAAACCAGTCACTTTGGGAAAATGGGGCTCATCAACTCTGTTTGCCAGTGAATCTCTGAGAAGGGAAACTCTGATCGCAAACTTCTGCTGCCTATTGGCTGTACACACATGGGGAAGGCTTTGGGAGTAAATCCTGAGGGAAAAATCCAGAGCTAGGGTCCCTCAGACAGTCCTACGTTGAGTTCAACACTGACAGGCAACTCCTGTGAGGCTGCTGGTGCCAAACTGTATCAGTCTCTGCCGTTCCTTTGGGTTCATCAGATGTATGGAGAGGAGTAGCTTGCTACACGGGCAATAGCTTGCACTTCATATTGTACAGCTCAGGACTGAATATCTAGACAGCTAGGACACAGCATCCATGATTGACCCTGACCGACAGAGGCCTTACCTCATAGATAAGTTAAATGCAAGAAGGCTTTTCCACTGAGGTTAGGTGAGACTAGAACTGAAGGTCATGGGTTAAGGGTGAAAGGGGAGCTTTTTCAATTAGAGAGCATGGTGAGAGTCCGGAGTGAGCTGCCAGTGGAAGAGATGGATTTCAACATTTAAGAGAAGCTTGGAAATTAAGTACATGAATTGGAAGGGTATGGAAGGACCAGGTGTAGGTCAATGGGACTAGGCAAAGTAACAGTTTGGCATGGACTAGATGGGCCAAATGGCCTGGTTGTGTATTGTAGTTCTCTATAACTATATAAGGTCTCGCAACTGTGACACAATGTAGACATTGTCTTCTAATTTGCCAAATGCAGAATCCCTGCTAAGGCCAACTCAAAACCCTTGTGTTGTGCAGCAAATGGAGATACTTTGATGAATGGTTCTAAGAAGAAGGTACCTCATTTTAGGACTGTGAATTTGGTAGCTAGACCTGCATCCTCATGGCATTAATGCTTATTCAAGTGATTCACCTCTGACTCTGGACCAGTCTGTCTATAAATTTCCTGGTTGATCTGGTAATGGAGGTGTCGACCTCATTTTCACTCAGATTTAGCAGGCAAGCTCCTGGATGTGAGAAGGCATTCTGAAACATCTCACTGCAATGGACAGTAGTTTAGGGCTGTTACTGCACCAAAGGCCACAATTGCCGGAAATGGACCAGGTCTGATTGCTTTTCTGGGGTATTTTGATGAGTCTCTTCTGTTCACTTGATTTGGAGGCATTAGAACCTGCGCTGCCAAGCTGCGGCCAATTCTCACCCATAATAGCAAGCAATGTGCTCTTTATCAAAAACCTAACACCTTGAAACAGACAGGTATCAGTGCATAGAAATATCCTGTCAAAATTGAACTGGGTTGTTATAAGCAGAAAAGAAACTATCTCCCTTTTGAATCATTTAATAAAGCAGAAATGATAAAATATCAGCCTCTTTATTTTTATTATTTTTGTTATTTATTATTTCTTTTGTAGGGGTCGATCATTCACCTGTGAAGTTCAAAATAAATTTATTATTAAAATACATATATGTCCTGAGGTTCATTTCCTTACAGGCATTCACAGCAGAACAAAGAAGTACAACAGAATTAATGAAAACCACACACAAAGACCAATAACCATTGTGCAAAAGAAGAGGAACTGTCCAAATACAAAAAAAGCAAATACTATTAATGATAATAAATAATTAACACTGAGAACATGAGTGTGGACCCTCAGAAGTGAGTCTATAGGTTGTGTTCAGTGTTCAGTAATCACTTCAATATTCTGGTAAGTGAAGTTGTCCACATTGTTCCTGAACCTGGTGGTGTGGGACTGGGTACATCACCACTTAAAAATACTTCTTTAGATTTTACAGAGTTTTAATTACATTTTGTTTCAAAATCTTCCCTTTAATAGATCCAAGGAGATGTGACTATTTCTACTTTTACAGATTTACAATTACTAGGCAGCATGCAACTATTGAAAAACTTACTAGGTTAATTAACAACTTGCCTCCAAAACTACCATTGCCTGTGGGAACAGGGTCTGTCAAATTTCAGCCAATGAACTGAGGAGTGATTCACTCAATTCAGAGCAAGTTTTAATCCTTTAGTCATTTCGGCAGATTACTCTGACCTGCCTTTGAGTTTAACAACCTTAAAGGCTGGCAGGTCACCTCTCCTGGCAGGAATCTTTGTGCCATTTCAACCATCCATTAGGCTGTGGACTGCTGTTCTTTTCAGCCTGACCTTAAAGTCAAAGAGTTTCTGCCTTATTTCTTATCCCAATAATAAAAAAAGAAGAGGAAGAATGAAAATGGATTGCAAAGCACTTAACATGAAAAAGATGCCAGTGAATGATGGGATTTTTTATCAACCCCAAGTTAACCGGGAATTGTTTGATGAGATAGGTAGAGGCACAAAAGGTCAAAGGTTTCACTTAGTGATCTGTGAAGTGGAAGCATCCATCTTGGTGACAGAATTGATGTGAAAGGGAGGCAAGAAGACACAGTCAAGCATAGCTTACCATGCTGGAGATTAAATTTCAAGTGCCAGGTTCCTGTAGTGTCAGTGTGATGATTACACTTTATAGTTCAAAATAAATTTATTAACAAAGTACGTATACCATATACATCATTGAAATTAATTTTCTTGCTGACACCTACAGAAAAATAAAGAAATACAGTAGAATCCATGGAAAGCCACCTATAACAAAGGCTGCCAAACAAACAGTGCGCACAAGAGGACAAATCGTGCAAATAATAAAAAACATAAATAAATAATACTGAGAACATGAGCTACAGAGTCCCCAAAAGTGAGTCCAAAGCTGCAGAGTCAGTTCCATGTTAAGGCATCCACACTGGTCCAGGAACACGATGGCTGTACAGCAGCAACTGAACCAGGTAGAGTGGGACCCAGAGAGCCAGCACTCTCTGCTCGATAGGAGTACTGAGAAGAGAGGGAGGTGAGTCAAACGGAGACAAACTGGATGGGCTCAGACGGGAGACCTTCGCTGGCATGGAGTAGTGGGTCTGAACACCCGCTCGTTTTCTACTCTCAAACCTCGAGGCTTAATCTGGCTTGAAGTCCTCCCTGGCACCTTCTCCTTTGCCGATGGCCAAACTTCGTCTGCTTCAAAAGGTGCTATACCTGCATTCCTGGAAGTCAAGTTCTCCGAATCCCTCAGCAGATCATAAAATCACCAAGCGGTTCAAACGTAGGTTTCTTAAAAGGAAGTTACAGACTGTGGATTTTCAGCAATCATACTTCGGAAGAAGCATATCTAGTAGAATATCTTGTAGCTTTGTGAGCTGCCCGAAAAACGTCACCATATATCACCAGACCATTTTAGTCTAACGCCGGCCATCTTAATTTCATAGCTACAGGACACGGCTCTCTGAACAGTGACAGATGATAAAATGATTACCTGCTGAGCAATTTAATGTTGTATTATGCAGTAAACACCTCAATTTGATCCTGACAGAAGAATAAAGTCTTGTACCTAATAAAGTGGCCACTGATTGCACGTAGAACTTTTAACCAAGGTATTTTGGAAAGGACTGATATAGACAGGATCACTGATGTAGGTTGGGGAGGAATTTAAAGAGACACTAGAACACATTAGTTAGGAGTTTTACCATTCTGTCTTTCAATAAAATGATGGCTGATCTGGGACTTAATCTCACTTATGTGCTTTTCCTCAGTTTCATATAAACTTTAGCTAAGGAAATCTATCACTTTTTTATTTATTTTATGTATTTAGAGCTACAGCATGGTATGCAGGTCCTTCCAGCCTGTGCTGTCCAATTAGACCCGTGTGACTAATTAACCTACTAATCCATTAAGACCATGAGATACAGACCAGACCATGAGCCATTCAGCCCATCAAATCTGCTCCGACATTTCATCACGGCTGATCCATTTTTCCTCTCAGCCCCAGTCTCTTGTCTTCTCCACTTATCTCTTCACGCCCTGATCCAGCAAGAATCTATCAACCTCTGCCTTAAGCATACATAAAGGCTTGGCCTCCATAGCTGCCTGTAGCAAAGAATTCCACAGATTCACCACCCTCTGGCTTCATCTCCATTCCGAAAGGACACTCCTCTATTCTAAGACTGTGTGCTCTGGTCTTAGACTTACTCATCAGAGGAAACATTCTCTCCACATCCGCTCTGCCAGGGCCTTTCTCCATTCGCACAAACACGAGGAAATCTGCAGATGCTGGAAATTCAAGCAATACACACAAAAAGCTGGTGGAACACAGCAAGCCAGACAGGAAGCAGTAGAGTCGACGTTTTGGGCCGAGACCCTTCATCCTGATAAACGGTCTTGGCCCAAAACGTCAACTGTACTCCTTCCTATAGGTGCTGCCTGGCCTGCTGCGTTCCATCAGCATTTTGTGTGTGTTGCTTTCGCCTTTCAATAGGTTTCAATTAGGTCACCCCTCATCCTTCTGAATTCGAGTGAATATTGGCCCAGAGCCATCAAACTCTCTGCGTATGACAAGCCATTCAACCCTGGAATCATTTTCATGAACCTCCTTTGAACCCTCTCCAGTGTCAGCACATCCTTTCCAAGATAAGGGGCCCAAAGCTGCTCACAATACTCCAAATGAGGCTTCACCAGTGCTTTATAAATCTCGGCATGACATCCTTGCTACCCATACATGTGGGAGGGAACAGTAAAGTGCGCAGTCCCGGAGGGAACAGCTGGAAGTGAAGCCAGGTCGCTGGCTGTGTAATAGCATCATGTACTGTACCACCCCAAACAGACAGTGACATGCTGTCAAATCAAATCAGCAAAGATTACGCTGGCAACCGGCCAGTGTCGTCAAGCTTCTGGTGCTCACTGTAAGTGTGTGAGTTTAGAAAGTGGGATGAGGCCTGGAAAGTCTGGAGGAAATCCTTGCAATCACAGGGAAAATGTATAAAACTACTTACAGGCAGTGGTGGGAATTGAACCCTGATCTGTAAAGTGCTGTCACTTTCTTGTGAGTACACAATACAAAGGTATGATATAGTGTATATATGTTTTATGTGCACATGCTCAGTGCAGTTATTTAACTGAATAAAACTGTAAGACATTGCAGCAGGAATAAGTCACCTGACCCATCAAGTCTGCCACGCCTACTTATTTTCCCTCTCAACCCCATATTCCTGCATTCTCCCCATAACCTTTGACACCCTTGCTAATCCAGAACATATTAATCTCCGCTTTAAATACATCCATTGACATTGACTCCACAGCTGATAATTGAGGTTCTAATAATTCTCCATGACTTTGTATTTTCTTTGTACCTGGGTGTAGTGTAATTGGCAAAACAGCAGTGAGGGTAGAAGATCAATAAAAATATGCAGTGGTAGAACAACAGAAAAGCGCATCAGTTGGGAAAGTTTCCAGAAGTGTACAAAGGTACTGTCACAAGTGTTGCAGGTTTCAAAGCTCATATCGATATTGATCCAGATATAAATCTATCATAACTAGTGATGTCCCATGTTCATTGAGGCTCTAAGTGAAGGAAACGTTAAATAAATGAGAACAGAACAGAACAAAGTGCGAGTTAACAATCGTAGAGCATACAGCATGGAAAGCCCATCTCCTGTAATCTCATTTGTCTGCATTGGGACTCTACCTTCCTAACCCTTGTCTATCTAATTGTCTGTTTAAATTCCTCTTACATAAGGTAATTGAATCTGATTCCATCACTTCCTCTAGCTACACATTCTGGATTATCACTCACTTCCTGTGTAAAATACTCCTTGAAATCACTATAAAATCCTTATATTGATCTTACTGTTAGGCCTGGAAAGGAAGGGGAAGGAAGTCCCTCTATTCCCGGTCCTGATAAAGGGTCTTGGCCAGAAATGTTGACTGTTCATTTCTCTTATCGATGCTGCCCGACCTGCTGAGTTCCTCCAGCCCTGGATTTCCAACAACTGCAGAATCTCTTGTGGTTAAGATCTGCCTTACAGTTTCTGGTAATGCAGTCATAGAGTCACAAAGCAGGCTCTTCAGCTCATCTAGTCCGAACGGTGCAAAAAGACTGCTTGCATTTATCCTCTATATGCTCCTCATGACTTTGTATACCTCAATCAAATCTCTGCTCATTCTCCTACACTCTAAGGAATAAAGTTCTAACTTTTCCCTATAACTCAGATTGTCATGTCCAGGCAACATCCTTGTAAATTTTCTTTGTAATCTTATTGATATCTTTCTTGTGGGTAGGTGACCAAAACTTCACACAACACTCCAAATTAAGCCTCACCAATATTTTGTACAACTTCAACATAACATCCAAAGTACTGAATCATAGAACCACAGAACCACAGAACATTACAGCACAGAAACAGGCCTTTTGACCCTTCTTGGCTGTGCCAAACTGTTTTTCTGCCTAGTCCCATTGACCTGCACCTGGAGGTATACAGAGTTATGAGGGGCATGGATAAGGTAAATGCAAGCAGACTTATTTCCTTTGAGGTTGGGTGACACTAGAACTAGAGGTCATGGGTTAAGGGTGAAAGGTGAAATGTTTAAGGGGGAATTTCTTCACTCACAGGGTGGTGAGAGTGTATCATTAGAAGTGGAGGATGTTTTCAATTTTGATAGTTAAGAGAAATTTGAATAGGTACATGGATAGGAGGGGCATAGAGGGCTGTGGTGCAGGTGCCGATTGATGGAACTAGGCGGAATAATACCTCGGCATGAACTAACTGAGCATTAGGGCCTTTTACTGTGCTGTAGTGTTCTATAACTGTAAGAAAAACACTGTGTCTCATGTTTGGGCTTTAAATAGGGAGCTATGTGTGAAAATGGTTCACATTACACCTTGCAATTCCTGCCCTATGATAAAGGTAGTAATACTCTCATATTAACACACTGTTCCCTTAGCCACATCTATTACACAAAATATAACATTAATTTAACATAAATTACATAAAGTGCCAGAATTTGTGAAACCTATTAAGCAGTCATTACATCACCCATGGGCTTTCATAGTGTGTTGAATTCAATAAACAGATCACCAATCTTTTCCTTGCCACTTGGCAACGTGCCAAATGTGTAAAACCTCAGAGATTTACACACCAGCCCCAAAAGAAACGGCACATCTTGTCTTCTTATTTTCTTCTTTTTGTAATAAGATGACAGTTTTTAGATGGCACATATGCAGTTACATAACCTTCAGGAAGAATGTTTGCCAGCAATCTGTCATTAAACCTTGTTATAAATTAATCTTTTAAAAGCCACCTCTTCCCTTTTCCAGTAACTATCTTGGCAGATGCCAATTGCAGGTCAGTTTCGGATGTTTCAAAATCAGCCAGAGAGGGTTGTATGGTAATAATGATTTTGTCATTTTTCTTTCCTTTTTTCACCTTTTGCCATCTTCTTAAGAAAGTGCAAATGGTGCTTGAAGAGTTTCAAAGTTCAAAGTAAATTTATGTACCCTGTCACCATTTACTACTCTGAGATTCATTTTCTTGTAGGCATTTACAGTAGAACAAAGAGTTTCTGAAAAGCTATACACAAAGACTAACAAATAACCAATGTGCAAACGATGAAAAACTGTAGAAATACTAAAGAACAAATAATAATAATAATAATAATAATAATAATCAATAAAAAAGTAAAGAAAAAAGAACATGAATTGTAAACTCCTTGAAATTGAATCCATAGGTGTTGAGGTGAGTGAAGTTATTCATGCTGGTTCAGGAGCCTGATGGTTGTAGGGTAATAAATTTATTTTAACTTGGACTTTGGAAGATGATAACTGGAAGGAGGGGTATCGAGAGAAGCAAAGAAAGCACTGGATGTCTTTCTAGGGGTATTTAAGAGCCTCTTGGACAGGCACATGGATGAAAGAAAAATAGAGGGTTACAGGGTAGTGTGGGTTTAGTTCTTTTTTTTAAGGGGTATATGGGTCAGCACAACATGGAGGGCTGAAGGGCCTGTACTGTGCTGTAGTTTTCTATGTCAGGGAAGAGCAGAGGGAAGGGAAGCTGTGAAATTCATTGCCACCAACCACCATGGAGGCAAAGTCATTAGGTGAATTTAAGGAAAGCGAGTGAGAGAGTTGAAGGTTATAGGGAAAAGATGGGAGAATAAGTTAAGAATGGTAGAAAAGCAGTCATGTTCCAATGGCAGAACAGACCTGAAGGCTGAATGACCTAAATCTGTTCCTGCATCATATGTGCTCCTATGGGACTGGGACACTGATATATTAATAAATTTGAGGGGAATGGGGCTATGACATATCAAGGATATGTGGGAATTGGTGTTATGGTGTGTCAAAGCGAGTTTTGGAATTGGCTCCCTTTGAGGTAAATATTGTGATTTCTGAATGCACTATCAAGGGTGGATTATCTGAGTTACACTGTACCTCCAGCAGATGGGTTTAACTAGCCTCTCCTTCATTGTGATTTGTTGCCATGTTTGAATGTCCAAAATGGCCTGCTGGGATTGAAGACCAACACTGTGAAGTCTATACTACATTACCATATATAAAGAGTTGAAGACAGAATGAGTGACTTCACAATTGTGCAAAATCTCAGCAAATCACACATTCATTCTCTCTCGTTGGTGGAGGAGAGTTTGTTGCTGATTCTCAAGTTGGAGAACTTGGAAGGAAATCAATGCAACAGACTTTATCATGGCAAATCAGTGAGTGGTTCTGGAATGTCTTCCTCTCACTGTGAAAGGGGGGCATCTCTTTTTATTTTTATTAGGGAGTGAGAGAGCCTGTGGTATGTCAGACTGTTGGGGTGAATGATTAGTTTTGGTTGTACTGCAGATCATGGTCTCTCTTGGGGGCTTTTCTATTGCCTGCTTGGTGGGTGGAGGGTGCTGATGCTTTTTGCTGAAGTGAGTGGGTGAGAGGGGAGGGTCATCGCTTTGCTGCTACCTGTGCGTGGGAGGGGGAGTTGGGTGGGGGGGCTTTGGGGTTCTAATGTTTAACTGTCACTCATTTCTTGGAGCATTCCTCTGTTTTCAGGGATGCCTGTGAAGAACAAGAATTTCAGGATGTCTATTGCATATATGTGCCTGATATTAGATGGAACTATAGAAACTATTCAAATGCAACTACAATTTTTTTTGCCATGAAGCAGTGATTATTTAAGGTTGTGTTAAGATTCGAAGAAGGACATGCTTCCCTGTTCTAAACCTAGCAGGTAAAATTATGTGAGGCCCTCGCTATCACAGGGCTAGAAATTCCGAAGTATCTTTTGGACCTTTCTGCACCTGTATGAACAGAATGCAACATTTAAGTCAGGTTATTTCTTTTACACACAAGATTCTGCAGATGCTGAAAATCCACAGCAGCACACTCAAAATGCTGGAGGAAAGCAGCAGGTCAGGCAACATCTACGGAGAGAAATAAACAGTCAATGTTTCAGGCCCAGACTCTTCATCAGAACTGGAAAGAAAAACGGAAGCTTTAATTTCCTTGACACAATCATATCAGATGATCTGTCCTGGGATCAGCGTGTAAATGCCATCACAAAGAAGGCACAACAGCACCTTTCTTAGAAGTTCATGTAAATTCAGCACATATTTGTCAGCAAACTGACAAACATTTACAGTGGAGAGTATTCTAACTGGTTGCATCATGGTCTGGTATGGAAACACAAATGTCCAGGAATGGAAATGTCTACAGAAAGTGGTTTGTACAGCCCAGTCCATCACAGGGAAAACCCTCCCCATTACTGAGAACCTTTACAAGGAGCACTACCACAATACGGCATCGAGGACCCCCCCCCCCCCCCCCCAACCCCACCACCGTCCAGGTCACGCTCTTTTCCTCACAACTGCCTTCAGGCGGGAGATACAGCAGCCTTAGGTCCCACACCACCCGGTTCAGGAACAATCATGAGATTCCTGACTCAGTGTGGGTAACTTCACTCACCTCTGCTACGAACTGATTCTGTGACCTATAGATTTACTTTCAAGGACTTTACAACTCATGTACTTGGTATTATTTTTTTATATTTGCACAATTTGTCTTCTTTCACACATTGGTAGTTTGTTAATTTTTGTTTATGCATGTTTTTCATGAATTTTATTCTATTTCTATACTTCCCTGTAAGTCACTGCAGAAAAATAAATCTCAAGGTAATATATAGCAACATATATTTACTTTGCTAATGTGCTGAAAGACTCATTGAAATAAAGTATAGAATGACTCAGACGAGGAACAACTACAAAGAGGTTTGAGTGATAAACAATGAAGAGGACTCAAAATATTTCTCTTTTAACGTTTTCATAAAGCTTCCCCGTGAGTTTGTCAACAGAAGTACTTCAGCCAAAGATCATAAGACATGGGATCTGAATTAAGCCATTCAGCCCATTGAGCCTGCTCCACAATTCTATCATGGCTGATTTATTATCTCTGTTAACCCCATTCTCCTGCCTTCTCCCTGTAACCATTGATGCCCTTACTAATCAAGAACCTATCAACCTCTCCTTTAAGTATACCCAAAGACTTGGCCTCCACAGACATCAGTGGCAATGAATTCTACCGAGATCTTCTTCATCTTCTCTGACAGTCTTGAGAATGGACTTCGTCTTTGGTAAAATGGACAATAATGATCTGGATGACTGTGCTCAAATGAAGATCTGGGAAACAGAAACAGCGTCAGGTGTAAAATGGTCGAAGACTTATTCTGATCCCTTTTACACCTTCTTGGATCCTCCTATCCCTCTCTTGTCCTTTCCCTCCCGGATCCAAACACACCCCCAACATCTATCCCAAAAATCTTAGCAAAGCCATGTCACAGTTTTTCAGTGAAAGCATTCTCTTTCAATTGAAAGGTTTCTGAGATTGTGAGAGGTATGATAGAGTAGACAGATAATGTCAATTCCCCGGGTTTGAATTGTCTCATATTAGAGGCCATACTTTTAAGGTGAGAAGGGGTAATTTTAAAGTAGTTGTGTGAGGCAAACATTTTACACAGAGTGTTGGGTGCCTGGAATGCTCAACCTTGGGAGGTGGTGGAGGCAGATATATTACGGACTTTTAAAAGAGGTTTTGATAAGCACATCAATATGAGGAAAATGGAAGGATATGGACAGAATGTGTAGGCAGAAGGGGTTGGTTTAGTTGGCAATTTGAGCACTAATTTAATTAGTTCAGCAGAGTATTATGGGCTGAAAGACCTGTTCCTGTGCTGTGTTGGTCTATGTTCTGAGTTATGTTAATGGACAGCAGGTCAGTATTAATGGCTGACTTAGGAATTGGCTGTGATCTGAGGAGCGACGGTGCGTGTTATGAAACTTGAGGGAGATATAGACAGGCTAAATGAATGGATATGAATGAAAACAAACAAAATTGTGAAATCATCCACTTCTGTAGAGTAAAAAGAAATTCGAGATTTTTAGATCAAGGTGAGATTGCAACATGAAGGTTTCAGTGGGACCTGGTGTTCTTGTACATGAATCATTGAAAGTTAATGCCCAGGAATCAATTTGGAAGGCAAATGGTATGTTGGCCTTTTTGTAAGAGGGTATGAGAACAAAAATAAACTTGAGGACTGGTGCGTGGGTTAGGACTTTTTAACCTGGATGGTAGGACAATGAGTGGAAACTTAATAGAGGTATATAAATCTACTAGGATTATTATACATAGGGTAAATAGAAGCAGACTGAGGTTAAGTGAAATTAGAACTATATGTCATGGGTTGGGGACAAAAGGTGAAATGTTTAAGGGGAACTTGAGAAAGAACTTCTTCACTCACAGGGTCATCAGAGCATGGAATCAGCTGCTAGCGGAAGTGTTAAATGCAAGCTGGATTTCAATAGTTAAGAGAAATTTCAATAGGTATATGGATGGGAGGAGTATGGAGGCCTATGGTCCAGGCACAGGTCAATGGGACCAGTCAGAATAACATTTCTTCAGCATGGACTAGGTGACCCAAAGGACTGTTTCTAAGCTATAGTGCTCTAAGACTTTATAAGTCTTAACGTTGCATTTGTAAAGGGATCCAGTAAGATCACTTTTCTTCACCAGAGGAAGGACACGCTAGTGATGAAGCGTGTGCACTAAATGCTCAGCTGATTGATTCCTGAGATGCATAGAACATAAACATCTACAGCACATTACAGGCCCTTCAGCCCACAATCTTGTACCAACCCTGTAACCTACTCTAGAAACTGCCTAGAATTTCCCTATCGCATAGCCCTCTATTTTTCTAAGATTCATGTATCTCCCTACAAGACATCTTTAAATGTGAAATACCTTGGAGAATAAGACCATATATTTTGAATATATACCTCAAGAATGGTTGAAAAGAGATAAATATTTAATGAATATACTGTTGGTGGCTGGTAAAAAGACTCTTACTAGGAAATGCTTATCACAGGAGAGCCCAACTTTAAATACATGGGTGGAAATTACAATGGACATTTACAAAATGGAGAAAATAACAGCATCTGTAATCATAAGCTGGAACAATTTGATTCATACTGGGAAAAATGGTTTAACTACATAATGCCTCATAGGCCTGATTTTATTCTCATAAATCAATGAATCTGTTGTTAAAAAAAATCACTCCCTACTTGTACATAGTTCTTTCCTTTTGCTTGTTTTTTTCTTTCCACTCTTTTCTATAAGTGCATACCTCAGATAAATATTTTGTGGAGATTTGTGACATATATGATTATATAATATATATGTACAATGTCTGAAATACATCTTATGGAAATGTTTGTTTGATGATGAACTTCAATAAAAAAATAAATTACAAAAAGAAAGATTCATGTATCTGTCTAAGAGGCTCTTAAAAGACCCTATTGTATCCACTTCCACCACCACCGCTGGCAGTGCAAAAAACTTACCCCTGACATCTCCCTTGTACCTGCTTCCAAGCACCTTAAAACTATGCCCTCTCGTGTTAGCCATTTCAGCCCTGGGAAAAAGCCTCTGGCTATCCACATGATTAATGCTGCTCAGCATCTTGTACACCTCTATCAGGTCATCCCTCATCCTCAGTCGCTCCGAGGAGAAAAGGCCATGTTCACTCAACCTATCCTCATAAGGTATGCCCCTTCTCTGCTGAACAATGTCCAAGGATTGCCAAGATTACATACCTCACATATACATTCCTCCCTTTGCAACGCTGTCTAAAAGTTTGCTTCAGTTTGAAAACATTGCAACTGCAATTGTGCACTGACAACAACAATATCATATCAAGCAGCCCATGTGGGCCTAGGAATGGCTCATCGTTCACCCTCACCCTTTACAATGGTGTCAACTGGCACTTGGGTTGTCAGTCTATGTGTTTATGCAGAGTTTTAAAAATAAAATTCTATCGTATTTCCTTATTTTCAAGTTAGTGTGTTTACATATTTTGATAATAAATCCACCTTGAATTGTGAACCCCCGTTTACAGAATTCTTTCTATTTGAAGCTCAGGATCGATCAATGTCAACTTAATTTTTCCTCAGTTTTCATCACTGAGTTGTTGAGTGAAAGTTTGTGTGACATCTGACCACAGTAGTATTGTGTATTTAGTTATAATTGTAGGTCGGTTGAACTCTCAATGTGAGAGAGGAAATGAAGGATTAATGTTCATAGTTCACATTTCCCAGCCTGGGAAAATGCCAAAGTACCTAACTACCTCTAAAGTGCAGTGGCCTGCCAATCGGGCAGCACGCATTACACTTTGTGTTACGCTTTGTTGCTGTTTTTGTACACGTTGCTCTGCCAAGCATGGCGGACTTGCAACAGCATGTTGGCACTGCAACGTGTGGTATCACTTGCTGGTTGACCCCTGCACATTGTTAGGTTGTTAATACAAACAACACAGTTCACTGTTATGTTCCACTGTACAGGTGATCATTAAAACGGAATCTCATCCGATCTGAGCTGCCAACAATTTCCTGGTAACTGTCTGCTGCAGTTCAAGGAAACTCAGCAGCAATGGCCTCATAAGCAATAATAACCAAATACAGCATCTGTTTTAAATAGAACATACAGCATTCAAGCTTCTGGAGTGTGATAATATTTACGCTTCATGGAATCTTCCTCCTCCTGCATGTTTATCTAGAGTGTTCTGTGTATTACTGTGGCAGAGTAATCATTCAATCACCTGCTCTTCTTGAACAGCTCCATAGGAGTTTTACATCTTGTTGAACCAACTGATGTGCACAGTAATGTCACCCACACTCAGCACTATTTCTTCCCTCTGGACACAGTGTGAGGCTCCGACTGCTGACACGAAAGCACAATAACTGCAGCTTCAGAAAAATGAAAGCTGATAGCACTGTAGTGTAGCGGTCAGCACAATTGCTTTACAGCAGCAGCTGTAAAATCTATCAGGGTTCAATTCCCGCTGCAGTCTGTAAGGAGTTTCTACCTTTTCCCCACGACTGCATGGGTTTTCGCCAAATGCCCCATTTTCCTTCCACGTTCCAAAGACATATGGGCTAGGCTTAGTAAGTTGTGGGGATGTCTCTTGGTGAGTTGTGGGCATTCTATGTTGGTGCCAGAAGTATGGCGGCACTTGTGGGCTGCCCTAAACAATCAGCTGACTTGATTTTGAGGTCAACAACACATTTCACTGTATGTTTCAAAGTACATGTGATCAATAAAGCTAACTTTTAGCTGACCTTTATACTGATTTCAGCCCGCTCTCTGCTGAGTATATCTTCCTGCCTTTTGTAGTAGAACCATGAATTTAGAAACTGGCCCTTTAGCATAGGATCTGCAAGCAGGGCTAGCGGTCAAGTGTGTTCTAAAAATAATCCACAAATATCAAAATGGACTGTGGAATGAAAAAATGAAATGTAAGATTTCGGAAGTACGTAGTAGGGAAAGGAATTTTCTCTGCTTAGTGAAATCTTTTACATTTTTGTTGTACATAACAAAGGAAATTTTTATTTTCCTGTTTCTTTAGAGATACAGCATAGCTCTTTGGTCCATGAGCTCAATTACACCCCCGTGACCATATTATCATTATACTGTACAGTATTAACAAAAAACAGTGAATTGGATACTAATAGGAATAATATTTAACTGTCTGGAAAATCTGCCAGTCTGGCACTACCAAGTTCCGGAGCATATAAGCTTAATTGAATTTTATTGTACACCAATGAGCCTGCAGTCAACCATTCCAGTAAGTGCCCCAAACTCCCTCTATCTATTACCCCTGTCACTGTACTACACCGTAAACACTTTCAAACACCTTTTATAACCCTGCTTATAACCATGCTGATACTTATTGTGTTTATGCACATTATATTCTATGACTGTACATTAACCTTGAATTTATTCTTTACATAATTGTTTATTCTTCATAACTGCTAAGTGTTGTTTTTGTTGCACGTCATGCCTTGATCGACACTCCACAGAAAATTCCTAAAACGTGTCAATATAAATAGTGACTAAAATTGATCCTTGGTCTTTGACGTGTACAGGACACAAGTTGTTTGTTATGACCCTGGGCATGTGGCACTCGAGCACAGCACCACCAATAATTCTTGCACCCTGAACTTTAAAGGAAATTGAAGCAGATTACGAAAGTACTGTGAGCCCAAAGATCGGGGTCTTTGGTGTCACATCCTGCCAGTAGGCAAGTCACTTCAGATGTTCCCTTCCAAGCCCTCCTTAATTCTTTGCTGCCATCTAGAGTCCATTTAAAACTCACTGCTCTCTGGAGAAAAATCAAAAAAATGTGCTTGAAACAAATCAGACTGAAGAGACTAGTAACGGGCTTGTTAAGAAGATATATGGTGTGTTGGTCTTCGTTACTGTGGGCGTGCTTGCTATATTGCTGCAGCAAGACTTGCTAGCCGCCCCCAGCACACCCCCAGATGTATTGGTTATTAGTGCAAATGACTCACTTCACTGTATGTTTTGATGTACATGTGATAAATAAATTTGAATCTTGAATCTTATTTGGCAGATTGAGTTTGAGAGTCATTACGTTACGTTGCAGATCTAAAAACCATAGTATGACAACACTTGGAGTAAGTATTGTGTTCCCTTCTTATCACCTCATTATAGGAAGAATGTGGAGGCTTTAGAGAAGGTGGTGAGGAGCTTTACCAGGATGCTACCTGGAATAGAGAACTTGTCTTATGAGTTAGAAACATAGAAACATAGAAAATAGGTGCAGGAGTAGGCCATTTGGCCCTTCGAGCCTGCACTGCCATTCAGTATGATCATGGCTGATCATCCAACTCAGAACCCTGTACCTGCTTTCTCTCCATACCCCCGATCCCTTTAGCCACAAGGGCCACATCTAACTTCCTCTTAAATATAGCCAATGAACCGGCCTCAACTGTTTCCTGTGGCAGAGAATTCCACAGATTCACCACTCTCTGTGTGAAGAAGTTTCTCCTCATCTCGGTCCTAAAAGGCTTCCCCTTTATCCTTAAACTGTGACCCCTCGTTCTGGACTTCCCCAACGTCGCAAACAATCTTCCTGCATCCAGCCTGTCCAATCCCTTTAGAATTTTATATGTTTCAATAAAATCCCCCCTCAATCTTCCAAATTCCAGTGAGTATAAGCCTAGTCAATCCAGTCTTTCTTCATATGAAAGTCCTGCCATCCCAGGAATCAATCTGGTGAACCTTCTCTGTACTCCCTCTATGGCAAGAAGGTCTTTCCTCAGATTAGGGGACCCAAACTGCACACAATATTCTAGGTCCGGTCTCACCAAGGCCTTGTACAACTGCAGTAGAACCTCCCTGCTCCTGTACTCAAATCCTTTTGCTATGAATGCCAACATACCATTTGACTTTTTCACCGCCTGCTGTACCTGCATGCCCACCTTCAATGACTGGTGTACAATGACACCCAGGTCTCATTGCATCTCCCCTTTTCCTAATCGGCCACCGTTCAGATAATAATCTGTTTTCTTGTTCTTGCAACCAAAGTAGATAACCTCACATTTATCCACATTAAATTGCATCTGCCATGAATTTACCCACTCGTCTAACCTATCCAAGTCACCCTGCATCCTCTTAGCATCCTCCTCACAGCTAACACCACCGCCCAGCTTCGTGTCATCCGCAAACTTGGAGATGCTGCATTTAATTCCCTCATCTAAATCATTAATATATATTGTAAACAACTGGGCTCCCAGCACTGAGCCTTGCGGTACCCCACTAGTCACTGCCTGCCATTCTGAAAAGGTCCCGTTTACTCCCACTCTTTGCTTCCTGTCTGCCAACCAATTCTCTATCCACATCAACACCATACCCCAAATACCGTGTGCTTTAAATTTGCACAGTAATCTCCTGTGTGGGACCTTGTCAAAAGCCTTTTGAAAATCTAAATATACCACATCCACTGGCTCTTCCCTATCCACTCTATTAGTTACATCTTCAAAAAATTCTATAAGATTCGTCAGACATGACTTTCCTTTCACAAATCTATGCTGACTTTGTCCGATGATTTCACCGCTTTCCAAATGTGCTGTTATCACATCTTTGATAACCGACTCTAGCATTTTCCCCACCACCGATGTCAGACTAACCAGTCTATAATTCCCCTGTTTCTCTCTCCCTCCTTTTTTAAAAAGTGGGGTTACATTAGCCACCCTCCGATCCTCAGGAACTAATCCAGAATCTAAGGAGTTTTGAAAAATTATCACTAATGCATCCACTATTTCTTGGGCTACTTCCTTAAGCACTCTGGGATGCAGACCACCTGGCCCTGGGGATTTATCTGCCTTTAATCCCTTCAATTTACCTAACACCACTTCCCTACTAACATGTATTTCCCTCAGTTCCTCCATCTCACTAGTTAGTAGGTTAATTGGACATTGTAAATTGTCCTGTGATTTGGCTAGGTGAGTTGTAAAATGGTGAGGTACATTGGTCCAGAAGGACCTTTTCCTCATTGTACCGGTAACTAAATAGATAAATAAATAACATTCATGCAAACTGTTCTGGTTGTAGGTTGCACCTCCACCAGCAACCCACCAAGATAACTTCAGTGAGATCCAAGGCTAGAGTCCCAGCTGGCTGTGACTGTACCTGGAACAAGGGGAGTTAGAGGGGTATCAGCTATATGGATTTGATGCTGGGGGCCAGTGAATCAGAGTCAGGTTTAATATCACCAGCAAGTCTCATGAAATGTGTTGTTTTGCAGCAGCAGAACTTTGCCATACATAATAATAACAAAACCGTACATTACAATAAGTACAGATATAATAAAGTAAATAAGTAAGTAGTGCAAAAAGGGAGGAACAAAATAGTGTGGTAATGTTTATGTGTACATTGTTCATTTTGAAATCTGATGGCAGAGGGGAAAAAGCAGCTGCTGAAATGTTGGGTGTATGTCTTCAGTCTCCGGTACCTCCTCCTTGAGGCAGCCTGGCTGATGGGGTCCTTAATGATGGATGCCACCTTTAGAAGCTGACCTCCATGCTGGGGAGGCTAGTGCTCATGATGGAACTGGCTGAGTTTACAACTTTCTGCAGCTTTTTCTGATCTTCTGCTGGTGATGCAACCAGTCAGAATGTTCTCCACAAAACTTGCAGAAGTTTGAGAGTGTCATGGGTGACAGACCATGTCTCCTCAAGCTCTTAATGAACTATATCTGCTGTGGCACTTTTTTTTTGTAATTGCACCAATATGTTGGGTGTTGGATTGACCTTCAAAGATGTTGACCCCTCCGCCCCAGGAACTTGAAACTACTCACACTCACTGATCCCTCGATGAGAACTGGTGAGTGTTCCCTTAGCTTTCCCTTCCTGAAGTCCACGATCAGTTCCTTGGCCTTACTAACATTCAATGCAAAGTTGTTGTTGCAACACCACCTAATCAGCTGATCTATCTTGCTCCTGTATGTCTCTTTGTCACCATCTGCCAACAATACTGTGTCATCAGCAAATTTATAGATGGTGTTTGAGCTGTGCCTAGCCCCACAGTCATGGATGTAGAGAGAGCAGAACAGTGAGCTAAGCATGCATCCTCCAGGTGCACCAGTGTTGATTGTCAGCGAGGAGAGGATTTTATTTCCTATCCACAGACTGTGGTCTCCCAGTGAGGAAGTCAAGGATCCATTGCAGAGGGAGGTACAACAGTCCAAGTTTTGGAGCTTGTTGATTAGAACTGAGGGCATGATTATGTTGAATGCTGAGCTGTAATCAATAAGCACCAGCCTGAGGTAGGTGATATTAATTGTCCAGATGATCCAAGGCTGAGATTGCACCTGCTATAGACTTATTTTGAGATCGGCAAATCGCAGCAGGTTCAGGTGCTGGCTTAGGCAGGAATTAGTCCTAGCCATGACCGACCTCTCCAAGCACTTTATCACAGTAGATGTGAGTGCTACTGTACAATAGTCATTGAGGCAGCTCACCCTGCCTTCAGCAGATTGCGAATCTCACAGCTTTTGGTTTGAGTATGTCTGGTATGTTCTCAAAGGCACACAGGTTTTGATGAAACCAGTGACAACTGTGAAGTATTTGTTCAGATGAATGCCTGAATACTGTGCAGTTCACTGACTCAATCCTCCACCTCCCTTTACCATACCTTCTTGTCCCTCACCACTGGTGCTGAGGTCTTTAGTCTCTGCCTATATGCTGGGATTGGACATTCCGAAGTGTACACTTTTGATTGCCCCTTATGTGTTCTAGAATGTTCTACCAGTGGTTCTGAGCATTGGCTCCTCTGGTTCCACAGGTGATGTGCTGGTGGTAGTTGTCCTGGAACAGATCCCTGAGGCATTCCACTGGTCACCAGCCTCCATGCTGAATATGACCCATATACAACCACTCTTTGCCTTCTGTGGGCAAGCAAAGATTCTTGGATCCCGTGTTTCCTTACTTTCTCAATAAGCCTTACATGGGGTACCTTATCAAATGCCTTGCTGAAATCCATATACACTACATCTATTGCTCTTCCTTCATCAATGTGTTTAGTCACGTCCTCAAAAAATTCAATCAGGCTCGTAAGGCCCAACCTGACTTTGACAAAGCCATTCTGACTATTCCTAATCATATTATCCCTCTCCAAATGTTCATAAATCCTGCTTGTCAGGACCTTCTCCATCAACTTACCAAACACTGAAGTAAGACTCACTGATCTATAATTTCCTGGGCTATCTCTGCTCCCTTTCTTGAATAAGGGAACAACATCTGCAACCTTCCAATCCTCTGGGACCTCTCCTGTCCCTATTGATGATGCAAAGATCATCGCCAGAGGCTCAGCAATCTCCCCCCTCGCCCCCACAGTAGTCTGGAGCACATCTCATCCGGTCCTGGTAACTTATCCAACATGATGCTTTCCAAAAGTTCCAGCACACCCTCTTTCTTAATGTCTATATAAGCTCAAGCTTTTCAGTCTGCTGTATGTCATCTCTACAGTCACCAAGGTCCTTTTCCATAGTGAATACTGATGTAAAGTATTCGTTAACTACCTCCACTATCTCCTCCGGTTCCATACACACTTTTCCACTGTCACCCTCAAATGGTCCTATTCTCTCACGTCTTATCCTCTTGCTCTTCATAGATTTGTAGAATGCCTTGGGATTTTCCTTAATCCTGCTCGTCAATTCCTTCTCATGGCCCTTTCTGGCTCTCCTAATTTCATTCTTAAGCTCCTTCCTGTTAGCCTTATAATTTTCTAGATCTCTATCATTACCTAGTTTTTTGGACCTTCATAAGGTTTTCTTTTCTTCTTGAGTCAATTTTTAACAGCCTTTGTACACCGTTGTTTCTTGTACCCTACCATCCTTTCCCTGTCTCATTGGAACGTACCTGTGTATAACACTACACAAATATCCCCTGAACATTTGCCACATTTCTGCTGTACTTTTCCCTGAGAACATCTATTCCCAGTTTATACTTCCAAGTTCCTGCCTGACAGCTTCATATTCCCCCTTACTTCAATTAACCACCTTCCTAACTAGTCTGTTCCTGTTCCTCTCCAATGCTATGGTAAAGGAGATAGAATTATGAGCACTATCTCCAAAATGCTCTCCCACTGAGAGATCAGACACCTGACCAGGTTCATTTCCCAATACCAGATCAAGTACTCCTCTTGTAGACTTATCTAAATATCATGTCAGAAAACTTTCCTGAACACACCTAACACGCTACCCCATCTAAGCCACTTGCTCTAGGGAGGTGCCGATCAATATTTGAGAAATTAAAGTCTCCCATCACGACAACCCTGTTATTACTGCAAACACAAGGAAATCTGCAGACGCTGGAAATTCAAGCAACACACACAAAATGCTGGTGGAACACAGCAGGTCAGGCAGCATCTATAGGAAGAAGCACTGTCGGCGTTTTGGGCCAAGACCCTTCGTCAGGAAAGAAGAGATAGTAAGAGATTTGAAAGTAGGAGGGGGAGAGGGAAATCTGAAATGATAGGAGTAGACAGGAGGGGGTGGGATGAAGCTAAGAGCTGGAAAGGTATTGGCAAAAGGGATACAGAGCTGGAGAAGGGAAAGGATCATGGGACAGGAGGCCTAGGGAGAAAGAAAGGGGGAGGGGGGAAAGCACCAGAGAGAGATAGAGAACAGGCAAGGACTGATTGTGAGAGAGGCAGAGAGAGAAAAGAAAAGGGGGGGAAATAAATAAATAAGGTATGGGGTAAGAAGGGAAGGGGGACATTAATGGAAGTTAGAGAAGTCAATGTTCATGCCATCAGGTTGGAAGCTACCCAGCTGGTAAATAAGGTGTTGTTCCTCTAACCTGAATGTGGCATCATCTTGACAGTAGAGGAGGCCATAGATAGACAAATCAGAATGGAAATGGGATGTGGAATTAAAATGTGTGGCCACTGGGAGATCCTGCTTTCTCTGGCGGACGAAGCGTAGGTGTTCAGTGAAATGGTCTCCCAGTCTGCGTCGGGTCTCACCAATATATAAAAGGCCACACCGGGAGCACCGGACGCCGTATACCACACCAGCCGACTCACAGGTGAAGTGTCGCCTCACCTGGAAGGACTGTCTGGGACCCTGAATGGTGGTGAGGGAGGAAGTGTAAGGGCAGGTGTATGACTTGTTCCGTTTATAAGGATAAGTGCCAGGAGGGAGATCGGTGGGAAGGGATGGGAGGGAAGAATGGACAAGGGAGTTGCGTAGGGAGCGATCCCTGTGGAAAGCAGAAAGGGAAGGGAGGTAAAGATGTTCTTGGTAGTTTGGTACCCATTGGAGGTGGCAGAAGTTACGGAGAATTATACTTTGGACCTGGAGGCTGGTGGGGTGGTAGGTGAGGACAAGGGGAACCCTATCCCTCATGGGTTGGCGGGTGGATGGAGTGAGAGCAGATGTGCGTGAAGTGGGAGAGATGAGTTTGAGAGCAGAGTTCTCTCCCTGTCCGCCCACCATCCCACTCAGGATAGGGGTCCCCTTGTCCTCACCTACCACCCCACCAGCCTCCAGGTCCAAAGTATAATTCTCCGTAACTTCCACCATTCTGATATGTCTATCCATGGCCTCCTCTACTGTCAAGATGAAGCCACACTCAGGTTGGAGAAACAACACCTTATATTCCATCTGGGTAGTCTCCAACCTTATGGCATGAACATTGATTTCTCTAACTTCCACTAATGCCCCTCTTCCCCTTCTTACCCTATCCCTGATTTATTTATTTCCCCCCTCCCTCTTTTTTCTCTCTCTGCCCCTCTCACAATCACTCCTTGCCTGTTATCCATCTCCGTCTGGTGCTCCCCTTCCCCTTTCTTTCTCCCTAGGCCTCCCGTCCCATGATTCTCTCCTTTCTCTAGCTCTGTATCCCTTTTGCCAGTCAACTTTCCAGCTGTTAGCTTCATTCCACCCCATCCGGTCTTCTCCTATCATTTCAGATTCCCCATCTCCCTCCTACTTTCTAATCTCTTACTATCTTTTCTTTCAGTTAGTCCTGATGAAGGGTCTCGGCCCGAAATGTCAACAGTGCTTCTCCTTATAGATGCTGCCTGGCCTGCTGTGTTCCACTAGCATATTGTGTGTGAACCCTGTTATTATTACTCCTTTCCAGAATCTGTCTCCCTGTTGCTCCTTGATGTCCCTGTTACTATTAGGTCTATAAAAAACACCCAGTAGAGTTATTGACCCCTTCCTGTTCATGTGATGATGAAGGACCAGGTGGGATTATCTATAACGTGTACTCACAGAAAATTGTGCTCCTTTGCAAAGAAAAATAATTTCAGGATGTATATTGTATACATTTCTCTGACATTAAACGTACCTATTGAAAATGGAGAAGCCATGTGTGTGCAGTAAAGAGTGATCATCCTGCACCTTCCTAAGTTCCACAATCACCTCTTTGGTCTTGTCCACATTGTGACTCAAATTATTGTGCTTGCACCAATACGTACGCTGTCTCATCACTGTTGTCATAGTCATACAATCATAGGAAGCTACAGCACAGAAATAGGCCCTTTGTCCTATCTAGTCTGAGTGGAACCATTTAAACTGCCTACTCCCATAGACCATTGCCTTCCATAACCCTCCCATCTATCTACCTATCCAAATTCCACTTAAACACTGAAATCAAATTGCATCCATCACTGCTGCTGGCATCTCATTCCGCACTCTCACCTCTCTCTGTTTGAAGAAGTCCCCTCTCATGTGCCCTTAAATATTGTACCTGCCACCCTTGATCAATGACCTCTTGTTCCAGTGTCACCCAATCTCAGTGGACAAAGCCTGTTTGCATTTACCCTAACTCAACCGCTCATAGTTTTCTATACCTCAATCAAATCTCCTCATTCTAAAGAATTAAGTTCTAACCTATTCCAAATTAGGCCCCAGCAATTTCTTATACATCTTCAACATAACATCCCATCTCCTGTACTCAATACTTTGATTTATGAAGGCTAATGTCCCAAAAACTTTCCTTATGACCCAATGTAACTGTGACACCACTTTCAACGTGGACCTCCACCACGCTCCTCAGTGCCCTACCAGTCACTGTGTAACACCTCCCCTGGGTGGTCCTACCAAAGTGCCACAGCTGATGCAGACGGCTGTGTAAGCCTGATGGTCTTCTTACCGTCCACTACGTCCCCAGTAAATTTGCTGATCCATTTTACCACATTATCATCCAGATTGTTGATATAGTACTCTCCAAATTATCTGTTTGAAGGCCTCCCACTTACCAAAAATAGCCTGTCCCACTCTACACTTGCCATCTCCTTTCTGAGACCATCAAAATTAGTATTTCTCCAATTCAGAATTTCAACCCCCCCCCCCCCAGACCAGGCCAATCATTTTCCGTACTTACCTTGAAACTAATGGCATGATCATCACGAGATGCAAAATGCTCCCCTACACAAATTTCTGTCATTTGCCCTGTCTCATTCAGAGAGTCATAGAATCATAGAGAAGTACAGCACAGAAACAGGCTTTTCAGCCCATCAAGTTCATGCCAAACCATTTAAACTGCTGAGTCCCATCAACCTGCACCCAGACCCCAGCCATCCATGCTCCTTCTATCCATGTACACTTCTCTTGAATATTGAAATCGAGCTCGCAAGCACCACTTGCTCTGTTCCACACTCTCAAGACCCCTTGACTGATAACGGAAGCACTCTCCCTTTAACCTCTCCCACTCTACCACATCGAAAACAACGGAACCCCAGAATATTGAGTTGTCAGTCCTGCCTCTTCACCAACCAAATCTCATTAATGGGTGCAATATCATCATTCCATTGGTTGATCAATGTCCTAAGCTCATCTACCTAACTTTCTTGCATTGAAATATACACAACACGGAACCTTTTTAATTCCTGACTTTGTCTGAAATCTTAACAACATCTGTCTCCATATCCACTCCACTATCTGTTCTGGCACTCTGGTTCCCATCCCCCTGTAACTCTAGTTTAACCTCCTCCTGTGCAGCACTAGCAGACCTTCCCACTATTAGTCCCTCTCCAGTTCAGGTGCAAACTATCTCTTTTGTTTCGGTCCCACCTTCCCTGAAAGACAGCCCAATTATCCAAAAATCTGAAGCCCTCCCTCTGACACCAGCTCCTTAGCCACGTATTCCACTGAATGATCTTCCTATTTCTGGCCTTGCCATATGGCACAGGTAGCAACCTGAGATCACAACTCTGGAGGTCCTGTCTTTAACTTAGCAGCTAACTCCCAGAACTCAGTTTGCAGAACCTCATCCCTCTTCCCACCTATGTCACTGCCAGCCATCTGGAGAGTGGGCTCCGGCTCTTCACTCCGCCCACTTAAGAATGCAGAGGACTCAGTCCAAGATGCCCCAGAACATGACACCCAAGAGGCAACATGCCATCTGGGAATCTCGTTCTCATCCACAGAACCTCCTTTCTGTTCCCCCTGACTAACAAATCCCTATCATCACAGCTCACCTTTTCTCTCCCCTTCCCTTCTTAGCCACAGCCAGACTCAGTGCCAGAGACCTGACTCCTGTGACTCTCCTCTGCTAGATCATCACCCCAACAGTGTCCAAAATGCTTGAGGAGGATGGCCACAGGGGGTACTCTGCACTGGCTCTTGAAACCTTTTCCCCCACCTGATTGTCAACCAGTTTCCTGTATCCTGCACCTGCCTACCACCCCCTCAGCCTCCCGAATGATCTGGAATGTTTCCAGTTCCAGCTCCAACTCCTTATTGCGGAGTGTTAGAAGCTGCAGCTGGCTGTCATCTGCAAACTTAAACTCGAGGATTCAATTTCTCCTTAGTGCATGGAATATTCTCCAAGCATTTGTCCACTCTTTGTGATGTTACTTGCTGTGTACTCAGTATTCCAAGTGTAAAAAGATACAACACTGTCAGTATCTTTTTTTGTCAGTTTAGCAATTTAGATTTTTCAATTTAATGAATTCCATTGGGTAAGAGCTTCACATATGTGTTACATATCAAAAAAGGATAAGAAAAATCATTTATAGCTTTTCCTCCCAGTTGCATCACCACTACAAATAAAATTCTTATCTCTTTCCTGGCCACCCTCCATACACTCCCTAAGCAAGTTCTCAAGGATCCGCCAGTTTTCAAATCCTTAATGCAATTTTAATCAAGTCCCCTGTTGTCATGGTAATGCATCCAGCCAGTACAGAGGATTCATGCAATCATCTCCCACAGTGTGTTGTCCTGTATTAGAGAATTGTGCGTAGAAGAAACAGCAGCATAATGCTGAAGCTCTTCACAGACAAAAAGTTCAAAGTAAAAATATTATCGAAGTACGTATAATGCCATCATATATTACCTTGAGATTTTCCTAAAGGAAGCAAAGAAATGCAATAGAATCAATGAACAGTGACGCACAAAGACTGGCAAACAACCGATGTGCAAAAGAAGACAAGCTGCAAATACAAAAATAGACAAACAGATAAATAGATAGAGAGATAGACAGATAAGTAGATGAACAGATAAACAGACAGACAGACAGATAGATAGAGAATGCTGAGAACATGAGCTGTAGTCCTGGAAAGAGAATCCATAGGTTGTGGAATCAGTTCAGAGTTGAACTGACTGAAGTTATCCACAGGAGTTCAGGAGCCTGATGGTGATGTGATTGTAGGTGATATGAGACCTAAGGCTCCTGTAGCTCCTGCCCGATGCCTGTAGTGAGGAGAAAACATGTCCTGCATGGTAAGGGTCCTTGATGACAAATACTGCTTTGACACACCAGAACCCCAGTTCCAACATACTCTTTGACATACCAGAGCCCAGATCCCACGTAATCTTTGACACATTAGGATAACAGTTCCCACAACTCCTTCGACACACAAAACACTCATTTCCCACACTCTCTTTGACACACAAAACACTCATTTCCCACACTCCCTATGACACATCAAGGCTCATTTCCCACACTTCCTTTGAAACTTTAGATACCTGGTTTCCACACTCCCATTGACAGAACCGAGAGCAGGATCCCACCCTCCCTTTGACGCACCAAACACTCATTTCTCACACTGCCTTTGAAACCCTGGAAACCCGGCTTCCACACTCACATTGACACAACTGAGATCCAGTTCCCACACTCCCCTTGACACAGGAACCCCATTCCCACACTCCCTTTGACATACCAGAAACCCGATTCCCACCACACTTTGACGCAGCAGAGCCCCAGTTCCCACAATCTCTTTCACACACCACAAACTTGGTCCAACAATCATTTTGATAAAACAGAACACTAGTTCCCACACTCCCTTTGAAACTTTAGAACCCCAGATTCCACTCTCCCTTTGACACCCCAGAATTCCAGCTCCCACTCTCTCAGACACAACACTACCACAGCTTATACATTCTTTGCAATGCACTAGAGATTCAGTTGCCACACCCCTTTGAAAATTCCAGAAAACTGGTTCCCACACTCCCTTTGACACCCCAGCTCCCACACTCAGATTTCACACCAGAGACCCAGTTCTCATGCTCCCTTTGACGGAGTTCCTACGGTTCCTTTAATGCACCAGAACCCCAGTTCCTACACTCCCTTTGAGACACCAGTGCGGATTTCCCTCAGTTCCTATGGTTCAATGGAGCACCGGTTTGCACACTCCCTTTAACACACATGACTCCCATTTCCCAAAGTCCCTTTGCTACACCAGTGACCCAGATCTAACAATGCCTTTGATATAGATAGACAATAGACAATAGACAATAGACAATAGGTGCAGAAGTAGACCATTCGGCCCCTCGAGTCTGCACCGCCATTCTGAGATCATGGCTGATCATTCACTATCAATACCCAGTCCCTGCCTTGTCCCCATATCCCTTGATTCCCCTATCCATCAGATATCTATCCAGCTCCTTCTTGAAAGCATCCAGAGAATTGGCCTCCACCGTCTTCCGAGGCAGTGCATTCCACACCTCCACAACTCTCTGGGAGAAGAAGCTCTTCCTCAATTCTGTTTTAAATAACTGACCTCTTATTCTCAATCCATGCCCTCTGGTACTGGACTCTCCCAACATCTGGAACATATTTCCTGCCTCAATCCTATCAAATCCTTTAATTATCTTAAACGTTTCAATCAGATCCCCTCTCAATCTCCTCAATTCCAGCGTGTACAAGCCCAATCTCTCCAATCTCTCTGCGTAAGACAGCCCTGCCATCCCAGGAATCAACCTAGTGAATCTACGCTGCACTTCCTCAATTGCCAGAATGTCCTTCCTTAAACCTAGAGACCAAAACTGTACACAATATTCCAGGTGTGGTCTCACCAGGGCCCTGTACAAATGCAAAAGAACATCCTTGCTCTTGTATTCAATTCCCCATGTAACAAAGGCCAACATTCCATTTGCCCTCTTCACTGCCTGTTGCACTTGCTCATTCACCTTCATTGACTGGTGAACTAGGACTCCTAGGTCTCTTTGCATTTCTCCCTTACCTAACTCGACACCGTTCAGACAATACTCTGGCCTCTTGTTCCAGCTTCCAAAGTGGATAACTTCACATTTATTCACATTGAATGACATCTGCCAAGTATCTGCCCACTCACTCAGCCTATCCAAGTCTCCCTGTATTCTTCTAACGTCCTCTTCGCATGTCACACTGCCACCCAGTTTAGTATCGTCAGCAAACTTGCTGATATAGTTTTCAATGCCCTCATCTAAATCATTGACATAAATCGTAAAGAGCTGTGGTCCCAATACAGAGCCCTGTGGTACCCCACTAGTCACCTCCAGCCAGTCTGAGAAACACCCATTCACTGCTACCCTTTGCTTTCTATCTGCCAACCAGTTTTCTATCCATGTTGAAACCCTGCCCCCAATGCCATGAGCTCTGATTTTACTCACCAATCTCCTATGTGGCACCTTATCGAATGCCTTCTGAAAATCTAGGTACACAACATCTACTGGCTTACCCTTGTCTAACATCCTTGTTACACCCTCAAAAAACTCCAACAGATTAGTCAAGCATGATTTGCCCTTGGTAAATCCATGCTGGCTCGGCCTAATCCTATTTCTGCCATCTAGATGTGCCACTATTTCGTCCTTAATAGTGTAACCCAGTATTCACATTCTCATCCACAGACCGAGGCCACATTTCCCACATTTGCATAGACATACCAGAACTGCTGTTTCTACACTCCCAGGGCCTCAGTCTTCAGTAACCTTTGATGCCCTTACTTATCAAGCACCTTTCCACCTCCACATTGAATACTGTATACCCTCCACAGCTATCTGTGGCAACGAATTCCATAGATTCATAATAAAAATTCCTTCTCATCTTTTTCTAAAGGGATGTCCTTGTACTCTGAGACTGTGCCCTATGGTTTTACACTTTCCCACTACTGGAAACGTCCTCTCCCTGTCCAAACTATTGGTGCCTTTAAATAGTCAATGGAATTCAATGAGAACCCTCCTTCTTCTTCTAAACTTCCACTGTACACACCTGAGTCATTAAACATCTCTGGCTGGCATCTTGGCATGAGTTAGAGATCAACTTTCTGCATTTTTTTGTGAAGGGTTCTGAGACATCTAATGACTTTTTTTTTAAAGTGGCTTTCTTGTGGGTTTGGTTGAGGCATTTATTGATTTCATTGCTGACCCATCTTAGTTCCATACTTCTGCCTGACAAAATATTCCTGGTCTGAGTTTCAATTGACATTTTATGTAAATTGTCTTGAGATGTTGATTACTTCTTGTATTGAGATTGTTTCCTTGCATTGCATTACCAGGTCACTCCTTCCTTCAAATTCTCCACCCCGTTTATAAACACAAATGAAGCCCATAGACACCTGGAAATAATGTCATGTGCCTCCACCCCAAAGCTTCTCACTTCACCCCCCTCTCCCAACCACCCAATTTCCCTAGCACTTGTTCCACTTGGATGGATAAGTGCCAGGAGAGAGATCAGTGGGAAGGGATGAATGGATAAGGGAGTTGCCTAGGGAGCAGTCCCAACGGAAACAGAAAGTTGTGGGGGGGACACGTGTTTGGAGATGGGATCTTGTTGGAGGTGGTGGAAGTTTTGGAGAATTATGTGCTGGACGTAGAGGCTTTTAGGGTGATAGGTGGGGACGAAAGGAACCCTCTCCTTGGTAGGGTGGGGGAAGGTTGGCAGACATTAGTGTCTAATCCATTGCAGCTTCCAGGCATCAGAAACACAAGAGATTATGCAGAAGCTGGAAATCCAGAGCAATGCATACAAAATGCTGGAGGAACTCAGCGGGTCAGGTAAAAACTATGGAAATGTAACAAAGGGAGGAGCTTAGGAGATGATAGCGCGAAACGGCAACTCCTTTGCTTGCATCTTTGGAAACAGCTCTATTTCCATCTTTAATAGCTCCATTTTTCCCTTTCAGGGTTCTTTTGAAGACCTTGACCTGGAGTTACATGTTGACTTTGGTTCTTTGCGCGAATGGGACCCATTCTCGGGGTCTCACAACTGACCGTTATTCGATATATCAAAGACATGGCCTAGAAGATTAGCTTACCTTCAGATTTCATGGTTCTGGAGGTGGGTGGACTCACAGTCGCTGTGTCATGGGAATCAGAAGATCAAAAGCAGCAAGCTGACTGTGTGCCCAGAGACCCGAGCTCTTTGGGTACAGAGCTCGGAAAAAGCAACTCTTAACATCATAAACCAGCAAGTTGTTTGTTATGTCTCCCCTCTTGCTGTGAAATGGGGACACCTCTTTCTCCCTTATTAGGGAGAGAGAGAACTTGCAGTATAGAAACATAGAAAACCTACAGCACAATACAGGCCCTTCAGCCCACAAAGTTGTGCTGAATATGTCCCTATCTCAGAAATTACTAGGCTTACCCATAGCCCTCTATTTTACTAAGCTCCATGTACCTGTCTAAAAGCCTCTTAAAAGACCCTATCGTATCCGCCTCCACCACCATAGACGGCAGCCCACTCACCACTCTCTGAGTAAAAAATTTACCCCTGACATCTCCTCTGTACCTACTCCCCAGCACCTGAAACCTGTGTCCTCTTGTGGCAACCATTTCAGCCCTGGGAAAAAGCCTCTGACTAGCCACATGATCAATGCCTCTTATCATCTTGTACACCTCTATCAGGTCACCTATCATCCTCCTTCGCTCCAAGGAGAAAAGGCTGAGTTCACTCAACTTATTCTCATAAGGCATACTCCCCAATCCAAGCAACATCCTTGTAAATCTTCTCTGCACCCTTTCTATGGCTTCCACATCCTTCCTGTAGTGAGGCGACCAGAACTGAGCACAGTACTCCAAGTGGGGTCTGACCAGGGTCCTATAGAGCTGCAACATTACCTCTCGGCTCCTAAATTCAATTCCATGATTGATGAAGGCTAATACACCATACGCCTTCTTAACCACAGAGTCAACCTGCACAGCTGCTTTGAGCGTCCTATGTACTCGGACCCCAAGATCCCTCTGTTCCTCCACACTGCCAAGAGTCTTACTATTAATACTATTTTCTGCCATCATATTTGACCTACCAAAATGAACCACTTCACACTTATCAGGGTTGAACTCCATCTGCTCCAGTTTTGCATCCTATCAATGTTCTGCTGTAATCTCTGACAGCCCTCCGCACTATCCACAACACCTCCAACCTTAGTGTCATCAGCAAACTTACTAACCCATCCCTCCACTCTCTCATCCAGGTCATTTTATAAAAATCACAAAGAGTAAAGGTCCCAGACAGATCCCTGAGGCACTCCACTGGTGACCGACCTCCATGCAGAATATGACCCGTCTACAACCACTCTTTGCCTTCTGTGGGCAAGCCAGTTCTGGATCCACAAAGCAATGTCCCCTTGGATCCCATGCCTGCTTACTTTCTCAATAAGCCTTACATGGGGTACCTTATCAAATGCCTTGCTGAAATCCATATACACTATATCTACTGCTCTTCCTTCATCAATGTATTTAGTCACATCCTCAAAAAATTCAATCAGGCTCATAAGGCATGACCTGCCCTTGTCAAAGCAATGCTGACTATTCCTAATCATATTATACCTCTCCAAATGTTCATAAATCCTGCCTCTCAGGATCTTCTCCATCAACTTACCAACCACTGAGTTAAGACTCACTGGTCTATAATTTCGTGGGCTATCTCTGCTCCCGTTCTTGAATAATGGAACAGCATCTACAACCCGCCAATCCTCTAGAACCTCTCTTGTCTCCATTAATGATGCAAAGATCATTACCAGAGGCTCAGCAATCTCCTCCCTCATCTCCCATAGCAGCCTCCCTTGGTATGTTGAATTACTGGGTGAATGAGCAGTCTTTGGGGTACTGCAAGTCTGTGTCTTTATTGATGCTTTGCTGCACGATTGAGTGCCCGGTGGAGAGTGCCAATGCTTTTTTTTTGCTGGTGGGGGGATGGGATTGTTGCTTTGCTGCTGCTTATGTGTGGGGGGGAGCTGGGGGGCTTTCGGGTTCTAACATTTAACTGTCACTCATTTTTTGGGGCACTCCTCTGTTTTCGTTGATGGTTGCGAACAAAAATTTCAGGCTGTATATTGTATACATTTCTCTGACATTAAATGTACCTGGAACTGTAGAACCATAGAATACTGCACTACAGAAAACAGGCCATTCGGCCCTTCTAGTCTGTGCCAAAATTTTATTCCGCTAGTCCCATTGATCTGCACCCAGTCCATGACCCTCCGGACCTCTCCCTTCCACCCCGACCTTTGAAACCTTTGAAATCTTTGAAGTGAGTATAGAATTGATATTTTGGGCTGAAACCCTTCATCAGAACTAGAAAGGAAGGGGGAAGAAAGAAGATGGGAGCAAGGGAAGGACTACATACATTTACCCTACCTATGCCCTTCATCATTTTGTATACTGTATCCCTGGAGCGTGGGAGAATAAGGGGAGATTTGATAAAACTCCAATCTATTCAACCTTTACCTCTGCCCCTCAAGTCCTGACAACAGCCTTGTAGATTTTATCTGCACTTTTTCAATCTTATGATATCTTTCCTGCAGGTAGTTGACCAGAATGGTGCATCATTACACTAGTGAAATTTAAGAGACTACTAGACCAGTATATGGAGAAATTTAAGATGGGGGGGGGGGATATATGAGAGGCAGGGTTTGAGGGTCGGCACAACATTGTTGGCTGAAGAGCCTGTAATGTGCTGTACTATTCTATGTTCTTTGTTGAATGTTCTATCATACTCCAAATTAGGCCTTAGCAATGACTTATTCAACTTCAATGCAACATCACAACTCCTGTACCAAATAATTTGATTTATGAAAATCAATGTTCTAAAAGCTTTCTTTACAATCCTATCTACCTATGATGCCACTTTCAAGGAATTACGGATTTATATTCCCAGATCCCGCTCTTCAGTGTGTGAGCCCTACCCTGTTTGCCCTCCCAAAGTGCAACACCTCACACTTGTCTGCATTAAATTCCATCTGCCATTTTTCGAGGTGGTCCAGATCCTGTTACAAGGTTTGATAATCTATCAAGCAGTCCACTTCGCCCCCACTCTCCCCAATCTTGGTGTCATCCACAAATTTGCTGATCCAGTTAACCACTTTACCATCCAGATCATCAATAAAGATGACGAAGAACTACAGGCCCAGCACAGATCCCTGCAGCACTCCACTTGTCACAGGCCTGCAGTCAAGAGAGGCAACCATCTACTACCACTCTCTGACCTATCCCACAAAGCCAATGCCTAATCCAATTTAATACCTCATCTTGAATGCCAAGCGACTGAACCTTCTTAACCACCTCCCATCTGGAACCTTGTCTAACACCTTGCTAGAGACCTTATAGACAACATCCACTGCCTTTCCTTCATCAACTTCACTGGTAACTTCCTTTGCAAATTCTATAAGTTTAGTTAGACACAACTTAACATGTACAAAGCCATACTGCCTATCCCTAATCCATCCCTCTCAGACAGACAGACAAGAAGCAACAAACTCATTAGAATCAGAATCAGTTTTAATATCACCAGCATAAGTAATGAAATCTGTTAATATAGCAGCAGCAGTACAATACATGATAATAAAGAAAAAAAAAGTCAATTACTTTAAGTATGTATAATTAAATTTAAAACAGTGCAAAGCTGGAATAATATATAAAAAAGTGAGGTGGGGTTCACGGGTTCAATGTCCATTTAGGGATCATATGTTCCTGAATTGCTGAGTCGTGGTTTCAGGTTTCTGTAACGAACAGTAACAACAAAAAGAGACTTCTTCACTGTAGGCTGCCTCATTATTGTTTGAAATAAGGCCAATCAATGCAGTGTCATCGGAAAATTTAATTAGCAGATTAGAGCTGTGGGTGACACAGTCATGGGTATACAGGGAGTAAAGAGGGGGACTTAGTACACAGCCCTGAGGTGCTCCTGTATTGAGAGTCAGAGGGGTGGAGGTGAGGGAGCCCACGCTTATCACCTACCGGCTATCTGACAGGAAGTCCAGGATCCAGCTGCACAAGGCAGGGTCAAGGCCAAGGTCTCTGAGCTTCTTGTCGAGCCTGGATGGAACTATGGTCCAAGAACAGCATTCTCACATAAGCATCCTTCTTCTCCAGATGTGTAAGGACAGTGTGTAGAGCTGTGGCTATTGCTTCATCTGTCGATCAATTGTGTTGGTAGGTGGATTTTAGGGGTTCAGTGTGGTGGTAGCAAGCTGCAGATGCAGTTCTTGAGCAGCCTTTCAAAGCATTTGCTTATTATTGAGGTGAGTGCGACAGGACATCAGTCATTCAGACATGTTACCTGGGTCTTGTTAGATGGAGAGGTGAATAGGCGGTTAGCACAGAGCGCCCCTGTGGCCACACTGTTTTGGATACTGACTTCCCAGGAGAATGCCACCGAGACCAGGTTACTGGTACTGAGCATGGATCTGTGGTGCAGGAGAGTAAGAGGGAGAAGAGGGGAGTGGTAGTGATAGGGAACTCAACAGTCAAAAGAACAGACAGGAGACTCTGTGGATGTGAACGGGACACCTGGATGGTATGTTGTCTCTGTGGTGCCACGAGCAGGGACGTCTCGGATCGTATCCACAGCATTTTGGAGGTAGAAAGAGAGCAGCCAAATGTGTTGGTGTATATTGGTACCAATGACATAGAAAGGAAAAACAATGAGGACTTGAAAAGAGAATTTATAGAGCTAGGCAGAAACCTGAGAAACAGGACCTCCAGGGTAGCAATTTCTGGATTGCTACCTGTGTCATACATCAGTGAGGGTAGAAACAGGATTATTTGGCAAACAAATGTGCACTGAGAAGCTGGTGCAAGGGGCAGGGCTTCAGGTTCTTGGATCATTGGGATCTCTTCTGTGGGAGCTATGACCTGGACAAAAGGGATGGGTTGCACCTGGACTAATATTCTCTTAGGCATGTTTATTAGAGATGCTAGTGGGGGTGGGAGCAGGGTGGTTAAACTAATTTGGCAGGAAGATGGAAACCAGAGTGGAGGGACTCAGGATAGAACAGGTGGTAAAAAAGCAAGGATAGCACGTGAGGAAGGGCAGGCAAATGTTAGGACATAATTGCAGCCAGCAGGGTGAGTTTCAGTGCATTAGGGATGCAGAATCAAAAAGGGTAGCAAATGCAGAACTCAAATTGTTAAATCTCAATGCACGGAGTAAAAAAGGTAAGGTGGATGGTCTTGTTGCACTTTTCCAGATCGTCAGTTATGATATTGTGGCCATCAATGAAATGTGGATGAAATATGGCTGTAGATGGGAGCTGAATGTCCGAAGTATCAGAGGGATAGGTAGGTAGGCAGAGGGAGTGGCATAACTGGTAAAGAATGGCATCACACCATTAGAAAGATGTGACATAGGATCAGAAGATGTTGAATTTTTGTGGGTTGAATTAAGAAACTGCAGGGTAAAAGTACCCTGATGGCAGTTATATACAGGCCTCCAGACAGTAGCTGGGATGTAGACTATGGAAAATACAAACACATGTCAAAAGGGCGTTGTTACGATAGTCATGGGAGATTAACATGCAGGTAGATTGGGAAAATCAGGTTTGCAATGGATCTCAAAAGTGAGTTTGTTGAATGCCTATGAGATGGTTTTTTTAGAGCAGTTTGTCGTTGAGCCCACGAGGGAATCAACTATACTGGATTGGGTGTTATGTAATGAACCAGAGGTGACTGGGGAGCTTAAGGTAAAAGAACCCTTAGGAGGCGTGATCACAATATGATTGAGTTTAGCTTGAAATTTGGTAGGGAGAAAGTAAAGTCTGATGTTGCAGTATTTCAGTGGAGCAAGGGAAATTACAGTGGTATGAGAGAGGAGCTGGCCAAAGTTAGTTGGAAGGAGATAGCAGAGCAGCAATGGCATGAGTTTCTGGGGAAAATGAGGAAGGTGCAGGATAGATGTATTCCAAAACCAAAGAAATACTTAAATTGCAAAATAGTACAACTGTGGCTGACAAGGGAAATCAAAGCTAATGTAAAAGCAAAAGAGAGGGCACGCAACAAAACAAAGATTAGCAGGAAGATAGAGGACTGGGAAGCTTTTAGAAACCTGCAGAAAGCAATTTAAAAAATCATTAAGAGGGAAAGTTGAAATATGAAAGCAAATTAGCAAACAATATCAAGGTGGATTGAAAAAGCATTTTCATGAATGTAAAAAATCAAAGAGAGATGAGAGTAGATAGAGGACTACTAGAAAATGTGGCTAGAGAACTAACAGGGGACAAGGAGTTGGTAGATGAACTAAATGAGTATTTTGTATCAGTCTTCACTGTGGAAGACACTAGCAGTGTGCCAGATGTTGAAGGGTATCAGGGAAGAGAAGTGGATGTATTTACTCTTACAAGGGGGAAGGTGCTCAAAAAGCTGAAAGACCCAAATGTGCATGAATCAACCATCAACCAGACCAGATGAGCTACAACCTTGGGTTCTGAAAGGGGTAGCGGTGGAAAATGTAAAGGCAATAGTAAAGATCTTTCAAGAATTATTGAACTCTGGCATGGTTCTGGAGCACTAGAAATTTGTAAGTGGCACTCCATTCTTTAAAAAAGGAGGGATGCAGCGGAAAGGAGATTATAGACCAGTTAGCCTCACATCAGTGGTTGGGAAGATGTTGGAGTCAATTGTTAAGGATGAGGTGATAGGAGTACTTGGTGAAACAGGACAAGATAGGACAAAGTCAGCATAGTTTCCTTAAGGGAAAACCCTGCCTGATGAACCTGTTGTAATTCTTTGAGGAGGTTACAAGTAGGATAGGTAAAGAGGATGCACTGGATGTGGATTTTCAGAAGGCCTTTGACAAGGTGCCACACATGAGGCTGCTTACCAAGTTAAGAGCCCATGGTATTACAGGAAAGCTACTGGCATGGTTAGAGCATTGGCTGATTGGTAGGAGGCAGTGAGTGGGAATAAAAGAATCCTTTTCTGGTTGGCTGCCAGCAACTACCAGTTTTCCGCAGGAGTCAGTGTTCAGACTGCCTTTTTATGCTGTATATCAATGATTTAGATGACAGTATAAATGGTTTTGTTACCAAGATGGCAGATAATACATGCAGGGACAAGTTCTGTTAAGGAAATGTGAAGGCTAAAGAAGAACTTAGACAAATTAGGAGAATAGGCAAAAAAAGTGGCAAATGAAATACAGATTTGAAATTGTTTGGTCATGTAGAAGAAGTAAATCTGCAGACTATTCCCTAAAATGGGAGAAGACCCAAAAAGCCTTCCACGTGGAAGGCTGGTCAGGAAGGTTCAGTTACTCAGCATTCAGGATGAGATATCAAATTGGATTAGACATTGATTTTCTGTGAGAAGCCAGCAAGTGTTTGTAGATGGTTGCCTCTCTGACTGGAGGCCTGTGATTACTTGGGTGCCACAGGGATCGGTGCTGAGTCTGGTGTTGTTTGTCATCTATATCAATGATCTGGATGATAATATGGTTAACTGGATCAGATAATTTAAGGAAGACACCAGGAATGAGGATGTATTTAACAGTGTGGAGGAGTATCAAAGCTTGCAGCAAGCTCTGGAGCAGCTGGAAAAAAGGCAGATGGAGTTTAATGCAGCAAGTGCGAGGTATCGCAACTTTGAGAGGACTAACCAGGGTGGGTCTTACACAATGAATGACAAGGCACTGAAGAGTGCAGTAGTATAGAGGGACCTGGGAATTCCTTGACCGTGGTGTCATAGTCATGAAGAAATCTATTGGCACATTGGCCATCAAAAATCAAAGTTTTGAGTCCAGAAGTTGGAATGTTTTGTTGAAATTGTATAAGACAAAATATAAGGCCTAATTTGAAGCATTGTGTGCAGTTTTGGTCACCTACCTACAGGGAAGATGTCAATAAGATTGAAAGAGCACAGAGAAAACTCACAAGGATGTTGCCAGGTCTTGAGGAGCTGAGTTATAGGGAAAAATTGAATCGGTTAGCAAGCAATCAAGCTTATTTGTAAAGCACTTTCAAACACATGACAGTTCAAAATGTTTTACATAGAACAAGATATAAAAATCAAACATCAAATTTCAGGTGATATATGAAAGAATAAAATTGCAGAAAATGATAATAGGTTTGTGACTAGTGGTGTCCCACAAGGATCTGTTCTGGGACCTCTACTTTTTGTGATTTTTTATTAATGACCTGGATGTGGGGGTAGAAGGGTGGGTTGGCAAGTTTGCAGACAACACAAAGATTGGTGGTGTTGTAGATAGTGTAGAGGATTGTCAAAGGTTGCAGAGAGACATTGATAGGATGCAGAAGTGGGCTGAGCAGTGGCAGATGGAGTTCAACCCAGAGAAGTGTGAGGTGGTACACTTTGGAAGGACAAACTCCAAGGCAGAGTACAAAGTAAATGGCAGGATACTTGGCAGTGTGGAGGAGCAGAGGGATCTGGGGGTACATGTCCACAGATCCCTGAAAGTTGCCTCACAGGTAGGTAAGGTAGTTAAGAAAGTTTATGGGGTGTTAGCTTTCATAAGTCGAGGGATAGCGTTTAAGAGATGCGATGTAATGATGCAGCTCTATAAAACTCTAGTTAGGCCACACTTGAAGTACTGTGTCCAGTTCTGGTCACCTCACTATAGGAAAGATGTGGAAGCATTGGAAAGGGTACAGAGGAGATTTGCCAGGATGCTGCCTGGTTTAGAGAGTATGCATTATGATCAGAGATTAAGGGAGCTAGGGCTTTACTCTTTGGAGAGAAGGAGGATGAGAGGAGACATCATAGAGGTGTACAAGATGTTAAGAGGAATAGACAGAGTTGACAGCCAGCACCTCTTCCCCAGGGCACCACTGCTCAGTACAAGAGGACATGGCTTTAAGTTAAGGGGAGGGAAGTTCAAAGGGGATATTAGAGGAAGGTTTTTCACTCAGAGAGTGGTTGGTGAGTGGAATGCACTGCCTGAGTCAGTGGTGGAGGCAGATACACTAGTGAAGTTTAAGAGACTACTCGATAGGTATATGGAGGAATTTAAGGTGGGGAGTTATATGTGAGGCAGGGTTTGAGGGTCAGCACAACATTGTGGGCAGAAGGGCCTGTAATGAGCTGTACTATTCTATATATATAAATAAAAGTTACCATGCAGGGGATTCTAATTAAAAGCTACAGTGAAAAGAAGTGTTTTAAGCCTTGATTTAAAAGAGCTTAAAGTTGGGGCAGACTTCAGGTCCTCTGAAAGGTTATTCCAGATATGTGGAGAATAATAAAAGCTGCTTCACCATGTTTAGTTTTGACCCTGGAGATGGTAAGCAGACCCACCCCCGGCAACCTGGGAGCTGGGAAAGGTTCATAAAGCAACGAGAGATCGGAGATGCATTTTGGCCCTAGACCATTTAGTGGGATATAAACCAGTAATAATATTTCAGAGCAGTCAATCCTCTGATGGACAGGAAGCCCGTGTAGCAATCTGAGAAGTGGAGTGATGTGTTCCACTTTCTTGGTCTTAATGAGGACTCTAGATGAGGTTTTCTAGATCTTTCTGAGACATACACCCTCTAACTCTTGCAATATTCTAAAGATGGGAGTAGGCTGACTTTGTAATTGTCTTATTGTGACAGTTAGAGTCTAGGCCTGAGTCCATCCTGACACCAAGGTTTCTGGCTTGCTTTATGTCTGTAACAACAGGGATTCTAAGTGAGCACTGACTTAATCATTCTTTTTTGACACCAAAAGGAATTAATCTCCTCAAAGAATTCCAACAGGTTCTTCAGGCAGGAGACCTGTAAAAAACCATGCCGAGTTTGTATCATTTTGTCCTACGTCACCATGTACCCCATCACCTCATCTTTAACAATTGACTGTACCATCTTCCCAACCACTGAGGACGGGCTAACTGGTCTATAAAATATTCTCTTTCGATGACTCTATTGAGATCTCTTGGGTCTAGAAATATCTGCAATGCTCCATTTTTCTTTTGCGCAATGACCAGTGAGCTCACCCAATCTGTTGGATCTTAAACTTTCTGTCAAAACTTTATCCATTCTATATGTGGTATTTCTATTTTAAATTTGTCTCTAAGGCAAATGAAACTTTCCAGCATGCATGGACAACAGGGCCTACTGTCTGATCTGCATGAATTATGTGTACACCAGCGAGACAGCCAAGCCCCTTAAAGATGTCTGCGTACTCTTCCATGAGTGAGCGTGGTCATCTTTGGTCTGTGAAGCCACTACAAAAACTCTTTTCACCAGGTTGAGGTTTCCATATGTACTCAAACCTAATAATAGCTATACTCTCATTTCTACAATCTGTAGCTGTGCTTTTAGGGGCTGTCCCTTGTGCTTGAAGCTCACTATACAGCCTGCTTTTACTGGTATGTTCTCTGCAGTTATAGCTGGTCACTTTTAACTTCACTGGGTAAATCCTGCTCTTTGTTTTGATAGTGTTGTAATTATCCGTGGATAACAGATGCAACTGGGCGCTGGTATGCAGCTTGAAAGGAATTACTGTCTCAAGCACAGAATGATCCATTCTGTTTTATCAACGCCAATAGTAAGTAGAGAACAGTGTGCACCAGTAACCCCAGCTTTGCAGCACTTGGCAGAGTAATTCTTTCCACAGTTATAGTAGGACTTTCTCCAGAAGCAGGCCATGTCTTCGGTATTTACCTCCCTCCACATGAGCCTTCCTTCTCACTTTGTGCCTCAACATCACGTCCCGGCTCTTGTATTCTGTCCCTCTAGAAACGAATGCCAACATTGCATTCGCCTTCTTCACCACTGACTCAACCCGGAGGTTAACCTTTAGGGTATCCTGCATGAGGACTCCCAAGCCCTTTTGCATCTCTGCATTTTGAATTCTCTCCCCATCTAAATGATCTCACCCTTCCTTCGACTGCAGTTACCGACTCCGTGTCGTAAATTTAGCGCTGCGTGTAGCACACCGCTACAGTCTGCACATTTATTTCTTCCACCAAAGTGCATGACCATACACTTTCCAACATTGTATTTCATTTGCCACTTCTTTGCCCATTCTCCTGAATTATCTAAATCTCACTGCAGACTCTCCGTTTCCTTAACACTACCCGTCCTTCACCTATCTTTGTATTATCAGCAAATTTAGCCACAAATCCATTAATCCCATAGTCCAAAACATTGACATACATTGTAAAAGCAGTGGTCTCAACACCGACCCCTGTGGAACTCCACTGGTAACCGACAGCCAGCCAGAATAGGATCCCTTTATTCCCACTCTCTGTTTTCTGCCGATCAGACAATGCTACACCCATGCTAGTAACTTCCCTGTAATTCCAGGGGCTCTTATCTTGCTAAGCAGCCTCATATACGACACCTTGTCAAAGGCCTTCTGAAAATCCAAGTACACCACATCCACTACATCTCCTTTGCTTGTAATTTCCTCAAAAAGTTGCAGTAGGTTAGTCTGGCATGATTTTCCTTTCAGAAAATTATGCTGGCTTTGGCCAATAGATAGAAAACCTACAGCACAATACAGGCCCTTCAGCCCACAAAGTTGTGCCGTACATGACCCTACCTTAGGCTTACCCATAGCCCTCTATTTTTCTAAGCTCCATGAACCCATCCAAAAGCCTCTTAAAAGACCCTATTGTACGCAATACAATCGAAGCAAGAGGCTGAGAGTGGAAGACTGAAGCATCGGAGAGGGAAGGTTGTTTTTCTTTAACTGATCGGGGAAAAGAGGTTCCACTGCGCAGGCATGTGACGTAGCACGCCAAGGTTTAAAAGAAAGACCGCCGTATACAGTGGCCATCGTTGTAGCGGCCATCATTGAAGTGGACTGAGTTGGAGTGAGACGGCTTTGGCTCAATCAGGCTTCAGCGAGAAACAGGCAGAGGCGAGGGTAGGTTTTTCCTCTTTTTTTTTGTTCAGACTAGAGAATATGCCAGGCAGGATGTTGGAATGCTCCTCTTGCAGGATGTGGGAAGTCAGGGAGACCTCCCGTGTTCCTGACAACGACACCGGCAGGAAAGAGCATCCAGTTGCAGCTCCTAACAAACCACGTTAGGGAACTGGAGCTGGAGCTGGATGACATTTGGATCATTTGGGAGGCTGAGCAGTTTATAGATAGTAGCTTCCAGGAGGTAGTTACAACTAAGGAACAGGGCACAGGTAATTATGTTACCGTCAGGCGAGGGAAGGGGAAAGGGCAGGTAGTGCAGGGTTCCCCTGTGGCAATTCCCCTCCAGAACAGGTATACCGATTTAGATACTGTGGGGGGGGGGGGATGGCTTACCTGGGACAAACTGCGGCAGATGGATCTCTGGCACTGAGTCTGGTTCTGCAGTGCAGAAGGGAGGGGGGAAGAAGAGGAGAGAGATAGTGATAGGGGACTCAATAGTTAGAGGTACAGACAGGAGGTTCTGTGGTCGCGACAGAGACTCCCGGATGGTTTGTTGCCTCCCAGGTGCCAGGGTCAGGGATGCCTCTGATCGCATGCACAGCATTCTGAAGTGGGAGGGTGAGCAGCCAGATGTCGTGGTACACATCGGTACCAATGACGTAGGAAGAAAGAGTGAGGAGGTCCTGAAGAGTGAGTATAGAGAGCTTGGTAGGAAGTTAAAAGCAGGACCTTGAGGGTAGTGATCTCCGGATTGCTACCTGTGCCATGAGCCAGTGAGGGTAAGAATAGGATGCTCTGGAGGATGAACATGTGGCTGAGGAACTGGTGTAGGGGGCAGGGTTTCAGATTTCTAGATCATTGCGACCTCTTCTGGGGCAGTTGGGACCTGTACAAGAGAGACGGGTTATCCTTGCAGGGAGGTTTGCTAGTGTTATTGGGGAGGGTTTAAACTAGATTTGCAGGGGGATGGGAACCAGAGTGCCAGAGCTGATAGTGGAGCAGGGGTGAAAATAAACGATGTTAAAGTTTCATGCAAAGTCACAAATAGAGGGTTGTGTGTGGTGGTAATAATCTTCTGAGGTGTGTCTATTTCAGTGCGAGGAGTATTGTGGGAAAGGCAGATGAGCTGAGGGCCTGGATTGACACATGGAATTATGACATCATAGCCATTGGTGAAACTTGGCTACAGCAGGGGCAGGACTGGCAGATCAATGTTCCAGGGTTTCGATGTTTCAGACGTGATAGAGGCAGAGGGATGAAGAGTTGCGGGGGGTGGGGGGGGTGGCTTTCCTAGTCAGGGAAAATATTGCAGCAGTGCTTTGACAGGACAGATTAGAGGGCTTGTCTACTGAGGCCATATGGGTGGAGCTGAGAAACAGGAAAGGTATGACCACATTAATGGGGTTGTATTATAGACCACCCAATAGTCAGCGAGAATTGGAGGAGCAAATCTGCAGAGAGATAACAGACAACTGCAGGAGATAGAAAATTATGATCGTAATTTTCCACACATTGATTGGGACTCCCATACTGTTAAAGGTCTAGATGGGTTAGAGTTTATAAAATGTGTTCAGTAAAGTTTTCTAAATCAATATATAGATGTACCAACCAGAGAGGATGCAATATTAGATCTCCTATTAGGAAATGAGTTAGAACAGGTGACGGAAGTGTGTGTAGGGGAACACTTTGGTTCCAGTGATGATAACACCATTAGTTTCAACTTGATCATGGATAAAGATAGATCTGGTCCTCGGGTTGAGGTTCTAAACTGGAAAAAGGCCAAATTTGAAGAAATGAGAAAGGATCTAAAAAGCATGGATTGGGACAGGTTGTTCCCTGGCAAGGATGTGATAGGTAAGTCTTCAAAGGAGAGATTTTGAGAGTGCAGAGTTTGTATGTTCCTGTCAGGATTAAAGCCAAAGTGAATAAAAATAAAAACCTTGGTTCTCAAGGGATATTGGAACTCTGATAAAGAAGGGAGAGATGTCTGACATGTATAGGCAACAGGGAGGAAATAAGATGCTTGAAGAGTATAAAAAAAGTAAGAAAATACTTAATAAATAAATCAGGAGGGCTAAAAGAAGACATGTGGTAGCTTTGGCAGTCAAGGTGAAGGATAATCCAAAGAGCTTCTACAGGTACATTAAGAGCAAAAGGATAGTAAGGGATAAAATTGGTCCTCTTGAAGATCAGAGTGGTCGGCTATGTATGGAACCACAAGAAATGGGAAATTTTTTAAATGTGTTTTTTTGCATCTGCGTTTACTAAGGAAACTGGAATGGAGTCTATGGAAACAAGGCAAACAAGTAGGGAGGTCATGGAACCTATACAGATTAAAGAGGAGGAGGTGCTTGCTGTCTTGAGGCATATCAGAGTAGATAAATCCCCAGGACCTGACAGTGTATTCCCTCAGACCTTGAAGGAGACTAGTGTTGAAATTGCAGGGGCCCTGGCAGGAATATTTAAAATGTCGATATCCACGGGTCAGGTGCCAGGGGATTGGAGGATAGCTCATGTAGTTCCGTTGTTTAAAAAGGACTCAAAAAGTAAGCCGGGAAATTATAGGCCGTTAAGTTTGACATCGGTAGTAGGTAAATTATTGGAAGGAATACTAAGAGATAGGATCAACAAGTATTTGGATAGACAGGGACTTTTTAAAAAAAGTCAGCATGGCTTTGTGCGTGGTAGGTACTGTTTAACCAATCTATTAGAGTTTTTCGAGGAGGTTACCAGGAAAGTGGATGAAGGGAAGGCAGTGGATGTTGTCCACATGGACTTCAGTAAGGCCTTTGACAAGGACCCACATGGGAGGTTAGTCAGGAAGATTCAGTCGCTAGGTATATGCGGAGAGGTAGTAAATTGGATTAGACATTGGCTCAATGGGAGAAGTCAGAGAGTGGAAGTGGAGGATTGCTTCTGAGTGGAGGCCTGTGACTAGTGGTGTGCCACAGGGATCAGTGCTGGGTCCATTGTTATTTGTCATCTACATCAATGATCTGGATGATAATGTGGCAAATTGGATCAGCAAATTTGCTGATGATACAAAGATTGGAGGGTTTCAAAGCTTTCAGAGGGATTTGGACCAGTTGGAAGAACGGGCTGAAAAATGGCAGATGGAGTTTAATGCGGACAAGTGTGAGGAATTGCACTTCGGAAGGACAAACCAAGGTAGAACATACAAGGTAAATGGTAGGGCACTGAGGAGTGCAGTAGAACAGAGGGATCTGGGAGTATGGATACATAATTCCCTAAAAGTGGCATCACAGGTGGATAGGGTTGTAAAGAGAGCTTTTGGTACATTGGCTTTTATAAATCAAAGTATTGAGTATAAGAGATGGAATGTAATGATGAGGTTGTATAAGACATTGGTGAGACCGAATTTGGAGTATTGTGTGCAGTTTTGGTCACCTAATTACCGGAAGGGTTGAAAGAGTGCAGAGAAGATTTACAAGGATGTTGCCAGGACATGAGAAACTGAGTTACAGAGAAAGGTTGAATAGGTTAGGACTTTATTCCCTGGAGTGTAGGAGAATGAGGGGAGATTTGAGCGAGTTGTATAAAATTATGATGGGTATAGATAGAATGAGTGCAAGACGGCTTTTTCCACTGAGGCTGGGGGAGAATAAAACCAGAGGTCCCACTGTCTGTGATTAAGCCTCATCTCCTGCCTGTCCTTCCTATCATCTCTGTTGCATGTTATCTTTGATTTATTTCTGTTTTTCCCTTCCTCAGCCCTATCACTCCAGTTCCCACCCCCCTGCCAAATTAGTTTAAACCCTTCCTAACAGCTTTTAAAGTTGTGCAAAGCACATTTGCCAATTACATGCAGAAAAATAGACTGTTTAAATTTTTCATCAGCTCCTCCTGCTCTACTACCTGCTAAATGTATTTTGAACTACTGTTCAAAGCATTTCTCGTTACCTGTTGGATGGTTGGTAAACTGCATAGGTTGGGGAGGACTTACGTTATCCATGACTGGATTTTCAGCCTCTCACCTAAATTTTGTGGTGAATTTGGTAAACTTCAATCCACAATGTGCTCCGTCACCTCACTGGCCTGCTTCTCTCTGTCACTGTCCGTTAGAACGTATTTCTCTTTTTCAACGGCACACAGTATTAACTTACACTCCTCACACCAACTTCTGACAGCACGTTGTGCTTTATCTGAGTAAAGACAAACCTGACGTGGGTAAATGCTGGAGCATTTAGTTCACAGAACAGCTTTAGCTCCACTCTGAACATATGTGAACAGCTCACCAACATTGTACCTGGTTCCATGGCGAAGCACCTGCTTTGCCCACTGGCAACTGAAGCTCTTTATTATGTACACTCACAATAACACAGTCCTTCACCAAGGAGAATGAAGTGGAAGATACGGGGATCAGTGCTGAGCATACTGACATGCAAGGGCGCTTTGAGGTAAAGGAGCAGGTGGTATTGGATCTGTCAAGGAGTCTTATGGTGGGTAAGTCCCCAGGGCCAGATATGAGTGGAAAAATGGCAGATGGAGTTTGACACGGCAAAATGTGAATTGTTGCACCCTGGCAGGCAGGTCAAATGCAGAGAATTCTCTACACTGAACTGGGCTAATCAGACATCGGGAGTGGGAGAAGAGGTGACACACACAGGTTGGTGAGTGTACTAAAATAGAATGCTTCATTGGAGCTCCACCGTTTGAAGATCAGAGATTGGGATTCATTAACAAGGGAAAATAAGAATAAAGCAGGTGCTCTTGTTGAAGTGCACAGTGTTACGATGCATATTTGCGTCTTTAGCTCCTCAAAGCTTCAAGTAGAGAGCGTTGAGTGAAAGAAAGCAGAAAACTCTAGATAGATTTTTTTTAGTTTATTGGTTTTTCTCTTTCTTTATAATTGCAGGACACAGGAAACTGGGAAACAGTCAGGATGGTGAAAGAGTTTAAACAGCAAGTGCAGAGTACACATGTGGGCATTCCCCTCAACAACAGCTATACCACTTTGGAAACAGTGTGTGGGAGGTGGGGGTGACAGTCACCGTGGTCGGGTCACCACTTTGGATACTGTGGGGGGGTGACAGTCACCGTGGTCGGGTCTCCACTTTGGATACTGTGGGGGGGTGACAGTCACCGTGGTCGGGTCTCCACTTTGGATACTGTGGGGGGGGGTGACAGTCACTGTGGTCGAGTCTCCACTTTGGATACTGTGTGTGGGGGGGGTGACAGTCACCGTGGTCGGGTCTCCACTTTGGATACTGTGGGGGGGTGACAGTCACCGTGGTCGGGTCTCCACTTTGGATACTGTGTGTGGGGGGGGTGACAGTCACCGTGGTCGGGTCTCCACTTTGGATACTGTGGGGGGGTGACAGTCACCGTGGTCGGGTCACCACTTTGGATACTGTGGGGGGGGGGGGGGGTGACAGTCACCGTGGTCAGGTCTCCACTTTGGATACTGTGGGGGGGGGGGGTGACAGTCACCGTGGTCGGGTCTCCACTTTGGATAGTGTGGGGGGGGGGACAGTCACCGTGGTCGTGTCTCCACTTTGGATAGTGTGGGGGGGGGGGGGACAGTCACCGTGGTCGGGTCTCCACTTTGGATACTGTGTGGGGGGGGGGGGGTGACAGTCACCGTGGTCGGGTCTCCACTTTGGATACTGTGTGGGGGGGGGGGGTGACAGTCACCGTGGTCGGGTCTCCACTTTGGATAGTGTGGGGGGGGGGACAGTCACCGTGGTCGGGTCTCCACTTTGGATACTGTGGGGGGGGGTGACAGTCACCGTGGTCGAGTCTCCACTTTGGATAGTGTGGGGGGGGGGACAGTCACCGTGGTCAGGTCTCCACTTTGGATAGTGTGGGGGGGGGGTGACAGTCACCGTGGTCGGGTCTCCACTTTGGATACTGTGGGGGGGGGGGGTGACAGTCACCGTGGTCGGGTCTCCACTTTGGATACTGTGGGGGGGGGGTGACAGTCACCGTGGTCGGGTCTCCACTTTGGATACTGTGGGGGGGGGGGTGACAGTCACCGTGGTCGGGTCTCCACTTTGGATACTGTGGGGGGGGGGGTGACAGTCACCGTGGTCGAGTCTCCACTTTGGATACTGTGGGGGGGGGGGTGACAGTCACCGTGGTCGGGTCTCCACTTTGGTTACTTTGGGGGGGGGGGGCACAGTCACCGTGGTCGGGTCTCCACTTTGGATACTGTGGGGGGGGGGGGGTGACAGTCACCGTGGTCGGGTCTCCAATTTGGATACTGTGGGGGGGGGGGTGACAGTCACCGTGGTCGGGTCTCCACTTTGGTTACTTTGGGGGGGGGGGGCACAGTCACCGTGGTCGGGTCTCCACTTTGGTTACTTTGGGGGGGGGGGCACAGTCACCGTGGTCGGGTCTCCACTTTGGATACTGTGGGGGGGGTGACAGTCACACTGGTCGGGTCTCCACTTTGGATACTGTGGGGGGGGTGACAGTCACACTGGTCGAGTCTCCACTTTGGATACTGTGGGGGGGGGTGACAGTCACCGTGGTCGGGTCTCCACTTTGGATACTGTGGGGGGGGGTGACAGTCACCGTGGTCGGGTCTCCACTTTGGTTACTTTGGGGGGGGGGGGCACAGTCACCGTGGTCGGGTCTCCACTTTGGATACTGTGGGGGGGGGGGGGTGACAGTCACCGTGGTCGGGTCTCCACTTTGGTTACTTTGGGGGGGGGGCACAGTCACCGTGGTCGGGTCTCCACTTTGGATACTGTGGGGGGGGGGTGACAGTCACCGTGGTCGGGTCTCCACTTTGGTTACTTTGGGGGGGGGGGCACAGTCACCGTGGTCGGGTCTCCACTTTGGATACTGTGGGGGGGGGGGGTGACAGTCACCGTGGTCGGGTCTCCACTTTGGATACTGTGTGGGGGGGGTGACAGTCACCGTGGTCGGGTCTCCACTTTGGATACTTTGGGGGGGGCACAGTCACCGTGGTCGGGTCTCCACTTTGGATACTGTGGGGGGGGGTGGGTGACAGTCACCGTGGTCGGGTCTCCACTTTGGATACTGTGGGGGGGGGGGGGGAGTGACAGTCACCGTGGTCGGGTCTCCACTTTGGATACTGTGGGGGGGGGGTGACAGTCACCGTGGTCGGGTCTCCACTTTGGATACTGTGGGGGGGGGTGACAGTCACCGTGGTCGGGTCTCCACTTTGGATACTGTGGGGGGGGGGTGACAGTCACCGTGGTCGGGTCTCCACTTTGGATAGTGTGGGGGGGGGGTGACAGTCACCGTGGTCGGGTCTCCACTTTGGATACTGTGGGGGTGGGGGTGACAGTCACCGTGGTCGGGTCTCCACTTTGGATACTGTGGGGGGGGGGTGACAGTCACCGGGGTCGGGTCTCCACTTTGGATACTGTGGGGGGGGGGTGACAGTCACCGTGGTCGGGTCTCCACTTTGGATACTGTGGGGGGGTGACAGTCACCGTGGTCGGGTCTCCACTTTGGATACTGTGGGGGGGTGACAGTCACCGTGGTCGGGTCTCCACTTCGGATACTGTGGGGGGGGGGGGTGACAGTCACTGTGGTCGGGTCTCCACTTTGGATACTGTGGGGGGGGGGGGGGGTGACAGTCACCGTGGTCGGGTCTCCACTTTGGATACTGTGGGGGGGGGGGGGTGACAGTCACCGTGGTCGGGTCTCCACTTTGGATACTGTGGGGGGTGGTGACAGTAACCGTGGTCGGGTCTCCACTTTGGATACTGTGGGGGGGTGACAGTCACCGTGGTCGGGTCTCCACTTCGGATACTGTGTGGGGGGGGGTGACAGTCACTGTGGTCGGGTCTCCACTTTGGATACTGTGGGGGGGGGGTGACAGTCACCGTGGTCGGGTCTCCACTTTGGATACTGTGGGGGGGGGGGGGGTGACAGTCACCGTGGTCGGGTCTCCACTTTGGATACTGTGGGGGGGGGGGTGACAGTCACCGTGGTCGGGTCTCCACTTTGGATACTGTGGGGGGGGGTGACAGTCACCGTGGTCGAGTCTCCACTTTGGATACTGTGGGGGGGGGGGGTGACAGTCACCGTGGTCGGGTCTCCAATTTGGATACTGTGGGGGGGGGGTGACAGTCACCGTGGTCGGGTCTCCACTTTGGATACTGTGGGGGGGTGACAGTCACCGTGGTCGGGTCTCCACTTTGGATACTGTGTGGGGGGGGGGGTGACAGTCACCGTGGTCGGGTCTCCACTTTGGATACTGTGGGGGGGGGGGTGACAGTCACCGTGGTCGGGTCTCCACTTTGGATACTGTGTGGGGGGGGGGGGGGGGTGACAGTCACCGTGGTCGGGTCTCCACTTTGGATACTGTGGGGGGGGTGGTGACAGTAACCGTGGTCGGGTCTCCACTTTGGATACTGTGGGGGGGTGACAGTCACCGTGGTCGGGTCTCCACTTTGGATACTGTGGGGGGGGTGGTGACAGTCACCGTGGTCGGGTCTCCACTTTGGATACTGTGGGGGGGGTGGTGACAGTAACCGTGGTCGGGTCTCCACTTTGGATACTGTGGGGGGGGGACAGTCACCGTGGTCGGGTCTCCACTTTGGATACTGTGGGGGGGGGTGGTGACGGTCACCGTGGTCGGGTCTCCACTTTGGATACTGTGGGGGGGGTGGTGACAGTAACCGTGGTCGGGTCTCCACTTTGGATACTGTGGGGGGGGGACAGTCACCGTGGTCGGGTCTCCACTTTGGATACTGTGGGGGGGGGTGACAGTCACCGTGGTCGGGTCTCCACTTTGGATACTGTGGGGGGGGGTGGGTGACAGTCACCGTGGTCGGGTCTCCACTTTTGATACTGTGGGGGGGGGGGGACAGTCACCGTGGTCGGGTCTCCACTTTGGATACTGTGTGGGGGGGGGGTGACAGTCACCGTGGTCGGGTCTCCACTTTGAATACTGTGGGGGGGGGGGTGACAGTCACCATGGTCGGGTCTCCACTTTGGATACTGTGGGGGGGGGGGGGGTGACAGTCACCGTGGTCGGGTCTCCACTTTGGATACTGCGGGGGGGGGGTGACAGTCACCGTGGTCGGGTCTCCACTTTGGATACTGTGGGGTGCGTCTCTGGCCCTGGGTCTGGCTCTGTATCTCAGACAGGAGGTGGGGAGATTAGGGAAGCTTTGGTGATAGTGGATTTATAAGGTGAAGTGGAGGAAGGTTCTGCGAATGCGAGTATGATTGCTTTCTGAGTGTGAGGGTCTGGGACATCTGGAATCAAGTCCTCAATATTCTTTCATGGGAGGGAGAGCAGCCAGAGTTCTGGTCCATGAGGTGTCTGTAATGTAGGCAGGAAGAGGGACGAGGTTCTGCAAAGTGCGTTCAGGAAGTTAGGTGCCAAATTAAATGACAGGTCCTCCGGAGTTGTGATCGCAGGATTGCTACCTCTACCACAGGCAAGTGTGGCCAAAATGAGATCGTACAGTTTAACACAGTTGCTAAGGATTTGGTGTAGGAGGGACAGTGTAAGATTTCTGGGCTCTCTTTCAGGGAAATTGGGAACTACACAACAGAGATAGTTTGCACCTAAACTGGAGGGGGGCTAATATCCTAGCAGGAGGATTTGCTATTACCGTTTGGGGGTGGGGGAGATTAAACCAGAGTTGCAGGGGGATGGCAACGAGAGTGTCAGAACAGTTAGTGGAGAGGCCATGGAGACAGATGTTAGACCTCAAGCAAAGTCAGTACTCAACAGGTGGAACACAGTGGGACGAATGCTCTTAGTTGCATATCTTTCAATGCAAGAGGTATTGTAGGAAAGGCAGATGGGTTCAGGGCATGGATCAAAACATAGAATTATGATCTTCTAGTCATTAGTGAGACTTTGTTGCAAGAGGGACAGGACTGGCAGTTCAATTTTCCAGGATCTTATTCTTGATGCCAATGCATCCAGAACTTCCTTTACCCTGTCCACTCTCAATGAATTATGGACCTGTATTCCCAGATCCCTTTGTTCTACCACACTCCTCAGTTCCCTACAGTTGGATTCTATCTGCCATTTTTCCAGCTGGTCCAGATCCCATAATAGTCTTCCTCACTGTTCACTAATCCCCAATCTTGGTGTCATCCGTAAATTTGCTGAACCAATTTGCCACAGTATCATCCAGATCATTGATACAGATGACAAACAACAATGAACCCAGCACTGATCCCTGTAGCACATCATTAATCTCAGGTTCCCAGTCAAAGCGGCAACTATCTACTACCACTCTCTGGCTTCTCCCACAAAACAATTCTCTACCTCATCTTGAATGCCGAGCAATTCAAGACCAACCTTCTTGACCAGTCTCCCATGTGGGACCTTGTCAAGTGCCTTACTAAAGTCCATGTAGACAATAACTACTGCCTTACCTTCATCAACTGTCCTGGAGAATTACTCAAAAAAACTCGATAAGAATGTTTAGACACAACCTAGCACTCATGAAGCCATACTGACTATCCTTGATCAGTCCACATCGATCAAAATTTTCCAAGATGATGAGGGGCATTGATCTTGTGGATAGCTTTTACCCAGGTCTGAAATGGGTAACACGAGGGGGTATAGTTTTAAAGTGCTTGGAAATAGGTACTGAGGGGATGTCGGGGTAAGTTTTTCACACACAGAGTGGTGGGTGCGTGGAATGGGCTGCCGGTGACGGTGGTGGAGGCGGATGCAATAGGGTCTTTAAGAGCCTCGTCGATAGATACATGGAGCTTAGAAAAATAGAGGGCTATGCACTAGGGAGATTCTAGGCAGTTTCTAGAGTAGGTTACATGGTCAGCACAACACTGTGGGCTGAAGGGCCTGTATTGTGCTGTACATTTCTATGTTCTATGTTCTATGTTGTAAAATACTCATATATTCAGTCACTTAGAATCTTCCAAAAACTTAGCCACTACTGATATCGGGTTCACTGGTCTATAATTTCCTGGTTTATTGCTGGAGCCTTTACAAAATAGCAGAACAACACTGGAGATCCTCTAATCCTCTGGTACTCTCATCACTAAGGATGATCTAAATATCTCCACTAGGGCTCTAGCAATTCCTGCAATTACCTCCCGTAGGGTCCGAGGGAACATCTTGTTAGGCCCTGGGGATTTACCTCAGGACAGCAAACACCTCTTCCTCTCTAATCTGTTCAGGGTCCATGCTGCTTTGCCTCACTTCTGTAAGCTCTGTCTCCATCTCCTGAGTAACTAAGATGCAAACAATATTTAAGATCTCCCCTATCTCATTTGGCCCCACAGAGAAACATAGAAAACCTACAGCACTATACAGGCCCTTTGGCCCACAAAGTTGTACTGAACCTTAGAAATTACTAGGCTTACCCATAGCCCTCTATTTTACTAAGCTCCATGTACCTATCTAAAAGTCTCTTAAAAGACCCTATCATATCCACCTCCACCACCGTCGCTGGCATCCCATTCCATGCACTCACCACTCTCTGAGTAAAAAACTTACCCCTGACACTTCCTCTGTACCTACTCCCCAGCACCTTAAACCTGTGTCCTCTTGTGGCAACCATTTCAGCCCTGGGAAAAAGCCTCTGACTATCCACACAATCGATGCCTCTCATCATCTTGTACACCTCTATCAGGTCACCTCTCATCCTCCTTCATTCCAAGGAGAAAAGGCTGAGTTCACTCAACCTATTCTCATAAGGCATGCTCCCCAATCCAGGCAACATCCGTGTAAATCTCCTCTGCACCCTTTCTATGGCTTCCACATCCTTCCTGTAGTGAGGCGACCAGAACTGAGCACAGTACTCCAAGTGGGGTCTGACCAGGGTCCTATAGAGCTGCAACATTACCTCTCAGCTCCTGAATATGGATTACTATTCTGATCTTCCAGAGGATCAATTTTGTCCCTTGCAGTCCTTTTGCTCTTAACTTATCTGTAGAATCCCTTAGGATTCCCCTTCACCTTGTCTGCTAGGGAAACCTCATAGCTTCTTGTAGCCTTCTTCATCTCTTAAGGATTCTATCAATGATCCAGATGACATGTAACCGCAGGCTCAGCACCAATGTAGTTAACTGGATCAGTAAGTTTGTAGTTAACACCAAGACTGAGGGTGTAGTGGACAAGGAGGAACACTATTGAAGTCTGCATTTAAAACATAGGGGAATCTGCAGGTGCGAGTATGAGGATTTGCACTTTTGGAGGACCGGGCAGGGTAGGCCTTACTCGGTGAAAGGCAGGGCACTGAGCAGTGCAGTAGAATGAAGGGACTGGGAACACAGCTCCATGATTCATTGAAAGCTGTGGCATAGGTACATAGGGTTGTAAAGGAAGCTTTTATCAGATTACACGTCATAAATCAAAGCATTGAGTACAGGTAACATTGAGTAAAGCATTGAATGCTATGTTGAATTTGTATGAGACTTTGGTGAGGACTAATTTGGAGTATTGTGTGCAGTTTTGATCACCTACATACAGGAAAGATGTTCAAAGGTTCAAAGGCGTAATTTAATGTCAGAGAAATGTATACAATATACATCCTGAAATGCTTTTTCTTCACAACCATCCATGAAAACAGAGGAATGCCCCAAAGAATGAACAACAGTTAAATGTTAGAATCCCAAAGTCCCCCCCAGCTCCCCTCCCTCCTGCAAGCAACAATCCCCCCTCCCCGCCACCGGCAAAAATAAAGCGCTACCTGCACCCAAGCATGAGCAAAGCAACAGCAAAGACACAGACTTGCAGTTACCCCAAAGACTACATTGTTCACCCAATAATTCGACATGCTGCAGGCTCTCTCTCTCTCCTAATAAGGAAGAAAGAGGTGACTCCATTTTCCAAGGAGCAAGGAGACATAACAAACAACTGGCTGGTTTACGATGTTAAAAGTCCGTTACATCACTTTTTTTGAGGTCTGTGCCTGGAGATCGCAAAGATCCTGGGTCCCCAGGCACACAGCAGATGTTCCATCTCCCCCAACGGCACGCGGGTCTCCTGTGGCAGCACCGACCCTTGATCCGCCCGTCTCCAGTTCCTCGAGATCCCAGGCTTCCAAATCCAGGCCGAGACTTTGGCATGCCGAATAGCAGCCGATTGTGGAACCCTGAGAGCCAGTCCCATTCCCGCAAAGAACCGCAGTCAGCGTGTAATTCCAGGTCAGGGTCTTCGAAAGAACCCTGGAAAGGGAAACTAGAGATATTAAAGATGGAAATAGAACTGTTTCCAAAGATGCAAGCAAAGGAGTCGCGTTGGGGGCCATAACTACTTAGCTCCGTCTCCGTCTGTAAATAGATTTGAAAGATTACAGAGAAAGTTTAAAAGGAAGTTGCTGGTGCGGAGGACCCGAGTTGTATTGAAAGATTGAATCGGTTCGGGTCTATTTCTTGGAATGTAGAAGATTGAGAGGAGATTTGATAGAGGTATACAAAATTATGAGGCTTATCGATAAGGTAAATGCAAGCCGGCTGTTTTCATTGAGGTTGGGTGGGACTACAACCAGAGATCATGGGTTAAGAGTGAAAGGTGAAAAGTTTAAGGGGAACATGGTGATGGGAAATCTCTTCAGGCAGGGGTGGTGAGAGTGTGGAATGAACTGCCAGTGCAAGTGATGGATGCAATTTCAGTTTCAATGTTTAAGAAGAGTTTGGATGAGTTGACAGGTGGGAGGGGAAGGGAGAGCTATGGTCTACATGGAGGTCGATGGGACTAGGCAGCTTAAATATTTCAGCACAGACTAGATGGGCTGAAGGGCCGGTTTCTGTGCTATGGCTTTATATGATTCTATGTCTCTCTGGCGGAACTGCCTATTCTCCATGTCACTCTCCTTGGTCAACACTGACAAGAAATACTCATTAGGCACCTCAACCACATCCAATGAAATTGAAAGGCAAGATGCTCATCAATGTTGAAGAGGAGAGGGATCGTGGGGTCCAAGTTCAGATCTCCTTGAAAGTGACTACACAGGCTGATACGGTGGTTAAGAAGGCTTATGGTATGCTTGCCTTTATTAATCAAGACATTGAGTTCAAAAGTTAGGAAATTGCATTGCAGATTTATACAACTTTACTTAAGCCTCATCTGGAGTATTGCATTCAGTTCTGGTCAGCACACTGTAGGAAGGGTGTTGAGGCTTTGGAGAGGGTGCAGAGGTTTACCAGGATGCTGCCTCGATTAGATGCATGTGATAGAGTGAGAGTTTGGCCAACGGTTTGTTTTCGCAAGAGGTGGAAAGGCGGAGAGGAGATCTGATAGAGGTCCATAAGATTATTATGGCATAGATGGACAGTATCGTTCTCCCAGGGGGCATGTGTTTAAGGTGAGAGGGTATAATTTCAAAGGAGATGTGAGGGGGGCAAGCCTTTTATGCAGAGTGGTGGGTGAATGGAATCCACTGCCTGGGATGGTGGTAGAAATGTTTGAGACTTTAGGAGATGTTTAGATAGCCACCTGAATGTGAAGAAGATGGAAAGATATGGACATTGTGTAGGCAGGAGAGATCAGTTCGGTTAGCTATTTGATTACAAATTTAATTGGATTGGCACAACTTTGCGGGCCAGAGGGCCCATTCCTGTATTGTACTGTTCGATGTTCTATTTGACCTATCCTTAGAGGAAGTGAAAATGCTAATAGAAAACTGGAGACAGGAATATAGAGTATTGACTAAACAAGGTGTAAAATCAATGAGCAGTGACTCCATGTTCTGAGTTTAACAATATGCTGATTCCTGTAAAGATAATGGATGATCAGTAATATGGCAACAATCTGTATTAGCATTACTTCCCCCTGCCATTTTCCCTCTTTGTTCTACCCTCTAATTACTTCACCATGCTTTAGTAAATTCTGCCTTTCACTTTCTCTCCCACAGCTCTTTGCTTCACTTTCCCAAAATCCCATCACTTCCACTTCCAGGAGTACTTACATCCACTGTGATAAAGTGCTTTGGGAGGTTAGTAATGAAACATATTAATTCCTGCCTGATGAGTGACTTGGATTCACTCCAATTTGCCCACCATTTCATCAGCTCTTCACTCAATCCTGAAATATCTGGACCATGAAAATACTCTTCAGGATGGTCTTTATTGACTATAGCTCAGCATTCAACACTATTATCCCCTCAAAACTAATCAATAAGCTCCAAGACCTTGGCCTCAATACCTCCTTTGCAGTTGAAATCCTGATTTCCTCACTTGCAGGCCCCAGCCACAAGAATCACTATACATTCCAGCTTCAACAAGGCATATCCAGTGATGCTTGGCACAGAACATAAAACAGTTCACAAAAACAATAACGGTGAAACAAGCAAAACAATGCAATTCAGTGTACAAACGATTCCTGAAAGTGATCATTATAATACCAATTACACAATAAAAAGTGAACTTATAAAGTGAACTAATAAGTGTAATGCCAGGTTATAACCAAGGTTATCGTCTCTCTTCTGCCATGCTGTTTTCCTTCTAGCAGCTTTCCTGAAAACGCCATGCATTCTGTTAGTTAAACTTTACAGACTAGTGGTTTGGTCACAGTTGAGATAAGCAGCCAATTGCTCTGCCTGGGAAAGCTATTTTGTAATAGCTGTAACATTCTGTCCGGTGGGATGCTGAGAGAGCTGGGCGGGATCAGATTCCTGGAAGACCATGGTCTGGTTTTGGGTCTTTGTTACAGCAGGTGCAGAGCAGAGCACAAGGGAAGATACTTGTGGAATCCAACCTGAAGGAGAGACCCCATTGCAAGAGGTGTTTAGCGAAGATGAATAGTCCAAGGAGGGAGTGCCGATACTTCAGAGTTAGCCAGTTATTTCGTGACATTCTTCGAAGGAAGTTCAAACTGTGGCTAGCGATGGGGGTTCGGTGCTGTTAGTAAAGTGATGCACCCAACTCCTACAGAAACGAGCTCCAACGTTTATGTGCACATTTAGCTGTGATGGGCCCTTTATCTTCTCTTTTTCTATTAACTGTTTAACATTGAAATATTGGTAAATAAGCTTCCACTTTAATTTTATGCTGGTGCAATGACTGTTATTTCCTGGTGAATGATAACTTTGCACGGGACAATATTTACATGGCATTCACCATAATTTCCATTCCTTTATCAGAACATTACAACTTTCCTGTTTGGTTGAATCTGAAACATAGTGACCCTAAACATGTATGTTTATTGAAGGTGGCCTTCTCATCATTACCCATCCGATACTGAGTCACTTGGTCATTAGCCAGAGATAGCTCACAAGCCTGATGTATTATGAACCACAGTGAGAGGGTTACATCCAGGATGGAATGTTGTTAAGTGGCTTATTGTGTGTCACTTTTGTGGAAAGTGAAGTGCATCATAATTAAGGCATTTTATTATGGATGCCACAGAGATTATGGTTGTGTGCAATATGATTAAACAGTGATGTGACTGGAGTAACACTGCCCAATAGGACAGGGACACCTGGAGAAGTGGGGCCATGGCCAGTCCATATCTTTAGAAATGGCAGAAACGTAACTAAGGGTACTGGATATGCTGAGGGTGAAGACTTTAAAGAAAAGTTATTCTCATTTCTGCCAAGTGAGGGAAAGGGGCTGTCTGATGTGAAAAGTTTAATGGATTCTTTGGAGGTTGATTTAAATTCTGAGCTGGTTTCAGCTATTACATCACTGGTCGATAAAATCCAAAGTGTACTGGAGATGAGCCAAAGTTATTGCAGGCTGAGAATGTTCTCTGGAGAGAAAGAATGAGGGGTGAGCTGAGCAGACATCTCAGTTACTGGATAATATAAACACACAGAGGCTGGTAGAGAGCTTAAAGGGTCCACTGGCTGATTAGTGAGCTTCCTAAAGGCAGAAAATTCTTCAGCTAAAATTCGTCAGCTAACTACATGCAAGCTCTGGAAAACGCTTTTGGCATGATGAACAGTGCAAACAATCTTATGATGAAGTTTAGGCGCACATTCCAGGATGAAGGAGAGAAGCTTTCTGCCTTCGTTTTCTGGCTCGATAAACAGCTACAGTGCTTGCGCCGTTCAGTTCAACCGGCTGAGATAAATGGGTTAAGGGTGGAGCAAGTTGTGAAGGGCGTTCTGTCACATGACATGATTGCTCTACGAATTTGAATGACCCACAAGATACACCCTCCTCCATCTATTACTGAATTACTCAGAGAAGTAAAAGAGGAGGAAAATATGATTGAGGAATGGTATGTTTCTGTGGTGAGCTACATATACCTGTCTGGACACGCCCCCCTGCTGACTGCTCCTGTGGCCCCTCCCACAGACCCCTGTATAAAGGCGATTGAGGTCTGAGCCCGGCCTCTCAGTCTCCAGGATGTAGTATGGTGGTCACTCACTGCTTGTTCCTTCTTCCAGTCAATAAAAGCCGATATCTCGCCTTTACATCTTAGAGTGAGTTATTGATGGTGCATCAATTTTATTGACTGGAAGTTTTAAAACATGGAAAGCGTTTTACATCTGGAAAGATTGGATTTGGACCCCCAAGACCCTGAAGCAGCTCTTGCCTTTGCATGCTTCCAATCATACTTGAAGGAGGTTCGTGCAACTGACCCTGCTGTTATGCATAGAATTCTCCTCTCGAGGGTCACCCCAAAAGTTTATTCATTTATCAGGGACCTGTCGACCTATGAAGGGGCACTGGACGCCTTCAAAAGACAGTACCTGCGGCCGGTGAACACCGTCTACGCAAGACATCGTTTAGCTACGCGACGACAGAGGCCTGGAGAGTCAAGCGCCGACTTTCTCCGAGCCCTGCAGACACTCGTCCGAACTTGCGACTGCAAAACGCTCACGGCGGAACAGCATGCGGAGCTGCTAGTACGAGACGCCTTTGTTACGGGGATCAGGTCAGTGTACGTGCACCAGCGGCTGCTGGAAAATGCCGATCTTACCTTACGCTTGGCGATCGAGATGGCTGATACGCTGGAAGCTGCTCTGCACAACGCTGACGCTGTCCAGCTACATGATTCCCTGCCGGTTCCGTGGACAACTCAGACCCCGCCACTGCCGGTTCCCACGAGCGAATTCGCCAACGCCGCTGCCAGTCGTAATTCCACGAACTCCCCGAACCCAACCAGGCGAAAGCCCGAGCTGTGTTACTTCTGCGGACTCGAAAAGCACCCCCAAAAACGCTGCCCGGCGTGAGAAGCGACCTGCTCCAGCTGCAGGAAGAAGGGCCAGTTCACCAAGGTCTGTAAGTCGAAACCATGAGCGGGGTTGAGCAGCGCTGCGAGTGAGATGTGGGGGCCGCCATCTTGCATGCCCGGATGTGGGCGGCCATCTTAGTCAAAGTCACCATGCCCCACCCCCTACCCGTGTGAGACATGGGGGCCACCATCTTACATGCCCGGATGTGGGCGGCCATCTTTGTCGATGCCAACATGCCCCACCCCCGGGCACCAAGACGGCAGTTCAACTCTGGCCACCGTAACCCTCAACCAAAGCGCCCCACACCAGCTTGCAAAGTCAATGATGGACATTCTGGTGGAGGGGCACAGGACTAGCTGCCTATTTGACATGGGCAGCACTGACTTGTGACATGGCCGGTAAGTCAGAGGGTCACCTTGGCTTCTGGGTCGCATTCCACAGACATCCAGGTGGGTTGTGTAGTGACATTGGTGGTGCAGGGCACAGAATATCAGAACTTTGTGCTACTGGTCATGCCTCAACTGTGCGCACCTGTGCTATTGGGGCTCGACTTCCAGAGCCACCTCGAAAGTGTGACTATGGCATATGACGGGCCCCTCCCACCACTCACTGTTAGGAATCCTCAGTTTGGTGTGACTTCGTCATATACCCCGCTACTGACCACACACACACACACACACACACACACACCAACCCACATACACATGGGCCCACACGTCCTGCCCAGCACCATGCCGACAGCTGCGCTACCGACACCAATTGCAGCCTCTCCACCCTCAAGATCCCTCCCCCATCACTCTTTGCCAACCTGACCCCCGACTGTAAACCCGTGGTAACTAAAAGGAGGAGGTACAGCGCGGGGGACAGGGCCTTCATTCAGTCGGAGGTGCAGCAGCTGCTCAGGGAGCGGTTCGGACCGGGTAGAAATATAGGATGGTCGTGGACTATAGTCAAACCATCAATAGGTTCACGCAGCTTGACACGTACCCCCTACCCCGCATCGCGGATATGGTCAACCGGATAGCTCAATACAAGGTGCACTCGACAATAGATCTGAAATCTGCTTATCACCAGCTCCCCATCCGCCCGGAGGACCGCCCCTACACCGCCTTCGAGGCAGCGGCAGGCTCTATCACTTTCTGCGTGTCCCATTCGGTGTCACGAATGGTGTCTCTGTCTTCCAGAAGGAAATGGACCGGATGGTGGGCCAGTGCCAACTGAAGGCCACATTTCCCTATCTGGATAACATCACCATCTGTGGTCACAACTGGCCGGATCACGACGCCAACCTCCAATGATTTTTCCACGTGGCCGAAGCCCTGAACCTTACTTATAACAGGGACAAGTGTGTGTTCGGAACCACCTGACTTGGGTACGTCCTTGGGTACGTCGTGGAAATCGGGGTCATTGGTCCTGATCCCGACCGTATGCGCCCCCTGTTAGAACTCCCTCTTCCCACCACTCTCAAAGCCCTCAGACGGTGCCTGGGTTTTTTTTCCTATTACGCCCAATGGGTCCCCCATTACGCAGACAAGGCCCGCCCCCTGGTCAAGTCTACCACTTTTCCCCTCTCTGCCGAGGCCTGCGCGGCCTTCAGCTGCATTAAAGGGGACATTGCCAAAGCAAAGATTCATGCGGTGGACGAGACCATTCCCTTCCAAGTAGAGAGTGACACCTCTGACTTTATGCTGGCTGCTACCCTCAATCAGGCAGGCAGGCCAGTAGCATTCTTTTCTCATACCCTCCAAGGCTCTGAAATTCGGCATTCCATGGCGGAGAAAGAAGCCCAGGCCATAGTGGAAGCTATTAGGCACTGGAGGCACTATCTCGCCGGCAAAAGGTTCACCTTGCTGACCGACCAGCGCTCGGTTGCGTTCATGTTCAGCGACCAACAGCAGGGCAAAATCAAAAATGATAAAATTTTGCGGTGGAGAATAGAACTCTCCACCTACAACTATGATATCCTGTACCAGCCTGGCAGACTCAATGAGCCCCCTGATGCCCTATCCCGGGGAACGTGTGCTAGCGCACAGCTCGACCAGCTATACGCCCTCCATGCACATCTTTGCCATCCGGGGGTCACCTGATTTTATCATTTCGTGAAAGCCCGGAACCTGCCGTACTCCCTGGAGGACATCAGGACGATGACCAGGGACTGCCAAATCTGCGCTGAGTGCAAACCGCACTTCTACCGTCTTGACACGGCGCAACTTGTCAAGGCCACCCACCCTTTTGAGCGACTGAGTGTTGACTTTAAGGGCCCCCTTCCTTCCACCAACCGCAATGTCTATTTTCTCAATATTATCGACGAGTACTCGCAGTTCCCCTTTGCCATTCCCTGCCCCGACACCACTGCCACGTCTGTCATAAAAGCCCTGCGCCAGCTCTTCACTCTGTTCGGATATCCCTGCTATATCCACAGTGATAAAGGGTCCTCCTTTATGAGTGACGAGCTGCGTCAGTACCTGCTAGCTAGGGGCATTGCTACTAGCCGGACCACGAGTTATAATCCCCGGGGAAATGGACAGGTGGAGAAGGAGATTGCCACAGTGTGGAAGGCCACACTTTTAGCCCTTAAGTCAAAAGGGTTGCCGGTCTCTCGATGGCAGGAGGTCTTCCCTGAGGCACTCCACTCTATCCGCTCTCTGTTGTGTTCGTCCACCAATGCCACCCCTCACGAACGCCTATTCTCTTTTCCCAGGAAGTCTGTCACTGGGACCACCCTACCAGTTTGGCTGACGTCCCCAGGGCCAGTGCTGCTCTGGAAACATGTGAGGAGTAATAAATACTCCCCGATGGTCGAGAGGGTTCACCTTCTACATGCGAACCCCCAGTATCCCTACATGGTCTTACCTGATGGGCAGGAGGACACGGTCTCCATCCATGACCTGGCACCCACAGGAGCAGCAGACCACTACCCTGAACACTTCACGGTAACTATGAACCCTGTACCCGAGGTGACACCGCACACACCAAGCCCTACACAGACTCCTCACGACACTCCTATACCGGGCGTCTCATACGCGTATATACCAGGCACCTCGCACATGCGTGAAGGATCACTGATGCCTAGTGGGCTGACACCTCCAGTTAGGCCGGAACCAGCACAACCTCCATCTCTGGTGCAAGCACCACCGGCATCTGTGCAATCACAGTCGGTGCTACGTAGATCGCAGCGACAGATTCGACCACCTGATGGACTTAATCTGTAAATATATTTGTAAGAAACTTCGCCACATGGGGACTCTTCTTAAAACAAAGGGGGGGTGAATGTGGTGAACTGGACACGCCCCCTGCTGACTGCTCCTGTGGCTCCTCCTACAGACCCCTGTATAAAGGCGATTGAGGCCGGAGCCCGGCCTCTCAGTCTCCAGGATGTAGTATGGTGGTCACTCACTGCTGGTTCCTTCTTCCAGTCAATAAAAGCCGATATCTCGCCTTTACGTCTCAGAGTGAGTTATTGATGGTGCATCAGTTTCCAAAAGCTGAGGAATCTCAGTTGATGTCAGCTAGGACTGTGGCAAAACGTGACACAGCCGCTAGGAAAACTGGCCCACCTGTGGGACTTACTGTGCCGAGGGATGCTGCTGAAAGGGGGCTTTTGACTGGGGAAGCAATTGGTATTTTCTGTTACAACTGTGGAGAGGATGGACATTTCAGGCGGAAGTGTGGAGGTCAGCAAAACCTTTGAAATTGAAGTCAGTGGTTAATCAAACAGAAAAGAAAAGAAACAAAACTATGGAGGGACCTAGTAACAGAATGGCCTGGTGTCTCAGAAAGAACTCGCTCAATCAGTCTATCACCAAAATACTAAAATACAAAACACTATTCCTGTAGGTTAGCGGGACCAGGCTCTGGTGTATCCCTATAGATTGAAACTATCTATGCTAGAATCATACTTGGCACAAGTTTTCAAATTACTTTTCTTCATAGATCCTTTTACAACCAGTATTTGACACAGTTACCATTGATGCCACTCAGTGTCCTTCAAGTTTGGGGGCTTAATGCAGATGGTTGCCCAAACAATGGTTACTTGTCACTGGAACTGGAGTTTGGGAATCAGATGTTGGAGCAGCTGAGACTATTGATCCACCTGTGTGGGTCTGCCCGGAACCAGCTGAAAAGAGTAAAACTTCCATTCTTGTGGGAACAAATACTCCCATTGTGAGATGGCTCATGGGAGCATGCAAGGAGAGAAATGGAGAGAACTTTCTGAAAACCTTGTCCGTGTTCAGAGCCCCATTTGAGTTCCTGCCTGGCAGGATGGTGAGCAAACTTGTCTTGTTACATTCTGACAGAGTAACTGGAGTGACAGAGGACTCCCCATTCCAAGAGAGGTCTCACCGGCTAGCACCAATGAAGGGTGAGGCAACGCCTGCTTAAACTGAAGGGATCTCAGTTCAGTTGGGGGCAGTGGGAACGGAGTCACAGAAAAGTACGAATGATAGGCAGGGGATCTTATCCCCGAGTGAGCAGAATAGTCACAAGGAGAGGCTGGGGCTGAAGAAGCTGAAGATGGGATAAGGAGGTCTCAGAGAGACTGGAAACTCCCAGATAAACTGGCATACGTTACACCTGGGAAATAGTGTTGCGTCAATCCCAACAGTGAGATGTTACTTCCATTTACAAATGGATTGGGGTCCTGAGATCACGAAACTCATTTGAATACTGTGTTGCTAATAATGGCTCCAAAGTTCCAAATAATAATAATAAGTTCCAAAGACTAACAGAGTTATGAGGACATGACCATCATTGGTGAGGGGAGAACGCAATGCCCTGGTTATGGACATGTTTTATTGTATTTCTACTGCCGTGCTGTTATGCTTTTAGCAGCTTTCCTGCAAATGCAGTGCATTCTGTCAGTTAAGCTGTTATAGACTAGTTGATTAGTCACAGTTGAGATAAGCTACTGTTTGTTCTGCCTGGGAACGTTCCGTCAGCCATTTGAGTTTGCCTTAGTAATGTGCTGTAACATTCTGTCCAGTGGGATACTGGGTGGGATCAGATTCCTGAAGGACCATGGTCAGATTTTGGGTCTTTGTTGCTGCAGGTGCGGAGTGGAGCACAAGGGAAGATGCTGATGCAACGTCAGTTAAAGGAGAGAACCTTTTGCAGGAAATGGTCTGTGCAGATGAATGGTTCCGAAGAGGAAGTGGCAGTACTTCTGGACTCAGTCAGTTCGTTCGTCATGAGGAAGTTTGAACTGTTGCTGGTGATGCTGGTTCAACCTGTTAGTAAAGTAATACACCCGACTGCTTCAGGGATGAGCTCCAACATTTATGTGCAGATTTAGACTGGTTTAACTGTAATGGGCCCTTTATCTTCTCTTTTTCTGTTAACTGTTTGTTAAAGTTGAAATATTGGTAGATATATAGTCGGCCCTCCTTATCCGCAGGGAATTGGTTCCGGGAGCCCCTGCAGATACCAAAAACCTGGATGCTCAAGTGCCTTATTTAACTTGTCTCAGTGCAGAGGGGCTTTAGGACCCAGGAGAGCTCAGAAACAGCCGCCCGCAGCTGCTGCTGAATCCGCAGTGTTTCTGTTCCATTGACAGAAAATGATCGTGATTGAAAATAAAGAAATAATAAAGCAATCGGAAAGAGGTGAAATTCCATCAGTCATTGGAAAAGTGTTAGGCGACAGTCAGTCAACAATCGGAGCAATTTAAAGGATAACATGAGAATAATGGAGCATGTGAAAGGCTCTGAAAACTACAATTATTACTAAGTAATGCATTGGTTTAATTATTGAAATACATATGTTTCTTGAGTTTCTTAAATAGTTTCTTAACTATATGAAACATATGTTTCAATAGTATATATTGTCTTACTATATACTAAGACAAACACTTGACTGACACTAAATAATACCGGATGTGCCTGTTCCGACTCATGTACAAACCTGACTGAAAGACTGGCTGTACTTCAAATCATCTCTAGATTACTTACAGTGTAAATGCTATGTAAATAGTTGTTATACTGTATTGTTTATGGAATAATGATGAGAAAATAAAGTCTATACATGCTCAAACAATGAGTGCTAGAGAGATAACTTTCGGGGTTTTATTCGATCCCAATCTGCAGTAACCTATGCACATCCTCCCATATACTTTAAATCATCTCTAGATTACTTATAATACCTAATACAATGTAAATGCTATTAGTCCGTGAGCCAGAAGGGTTGGTGGGTCAGTACCATCTGAGGAGAATGCTGCTCATTGTGATTTTTGGCAAGGTGTACATCTCTGGAGTTGGAAAATATGTGATAGCATTGCGCCAGTGGTAGCTTTATGTGCTATCGTGCATTTTATAACACTACCCTAAAATAAGCATTTCTGAAAAGTGGCCAATTATAAAGTACAACATATATATTCAACCTCATCAGTGATCCCTCAACATTGAAATTTGTCACAATGATAGCTGAGTTCAAGCACTTTTCATCAAATGTTGTTATAAAATTCTACATTGAAAACTATGTCATTGGTGGCACTCACAGTACAGTGCCCAATTTCAGTAGAGAGAATCATTTCATTTTTAGAAAAATATTTGTCTGTTGTTTATTTTGGAACAGTCAATAAAAATCCTAGGACACATATAATCACATGGATTTGTAGAGAATGTATTCAGGAATTCAAATATGTGATCACTTTTTGTGTATATTCTATATTAACATCAGTACAGCAGAAAACGTTACCCCACCCCCCAAAAGGTAAAAAAAAACATTTGGAGAGATTTCTGGAGTTTTATCAAAGTCATGATATTTTTCATATTGTTGTATCAAATCAAAACAATCTTAAGCTTTTGTCATAGCATATAGAATTACAGTACAATAACTCAAATGTGGGACTCCACATGGTCACAACCCAGGCCCCATTTGGTTGTAAAATGAATATACTTAATCAAAGACTGCTTCTCATACTTTGTTTTCCATACTTTCAAAACCTATTAATAATCATAATAATTTTCCAAGTCTTCCACACCTTCATCTGAACTTGCCACACTCTCTGAGGTGGATGCCTGGTTCTCACAGTCTGCCAGTCTACACATGTCATGCACCTGAGGCCATTTGCAACACATGTCCATCTTGGGAGTGAACATGTTTTGGACTGTTACAGGACAGTAGATCCAGGATGGCATTGGGTGCTGGCTCAGCTTCCTTTACTCTCTCCATCTTCTGCCAACAGGACTTGGCACTTGTGGGTCCTTTTCCAAACATCTTCTCCATATACCAGCCTGGTAGCTGGCTTGGACTAACCCTAACACACAGAAAGCTACCACCACTGCAATGTTATCACATATTTTCTAGTACTAGGGGTGTATACCTCGCCAAAAATCACTGTAAGAATTATTCACCTCAGATGGTACCATTGGCCCAAATTTGGGGTCCTGGCTCACAGATTATCTGTAAATAGTTGTTATACTGTATTGTTTAGGGAATAATGACAAGAAAAATAGTCTGTACGTGCTCAAACAACGAGTGCTGGAGAGAGAACTTCCAGGTTTTCCCGATCTGCGGTTGGTTGAATCCGTGCATGTGGAACCCACGGATAAGGAGGGCCGACTGTACTTCCACTGTAATTTTATGCCAGTATATGATCTGTTATTTCCTGGTGAATGATAACTTTGCACGGGGCAGTATTTACACAACATTCACCATAATTTCCGATCCTTTATCAGAACATTCCAACTTCCCTGTTTGGCTGAACCTGAACCATACTGACCCTAAACATGTGTGTTTATTGAAAGTGGCCTTCTCACCATTGCCCATCCGATACTGAGTCACGCGAGTGCCAGCCGGAGTGAGCTCACTCACCTGGTTACAAGCCATGGCGAGAAGCCTACATAAGGAATTCTGTGAGTTATTCATCCTAATTTGAAAATTGATAATGAATTAATAGCATTCTGTTCCAATACAAAGGGACATTCAATCATCTTCTCTGTATAGTACATGGTAAGGATAATTTTGTGAGCTTTCAATCAATTAATAGCCAGATGCCTGGACCTTGACCCCTTCTGTTCTCCTGTGAAAATATTCTGAAAGAATAGATTGTGTCAGCTTCCTTCGGATTGAAGTTAATAACTTCTTGCTATAAGATGTTTCAGTTTGATGTTGATTAAAACAGGAACCCTGAGAACATTACCGGATAACATGTCCAATAAAGCTATCAGGCTATTAAAACAAAACTTGGTTTAGTTTGGTGAAGCATCCTCTCACAATATATGAAAACGACAGAGAACTCTCAAGACGGCAGAAAAGGTCAATGCTGCAGTTTGCCATCACTTCTGCACTATAGAAAACCTACAGCACAATACAGGTCTTTTGGCCCACAAAGTTATGCTGAACATGTTCTTACTTTAGAAATTACTAGGCTTACCCATAGCCCTCTATTTTTCTAAGCTCCGTGTACCTGTCCAGGAGTCTCTTAAAACACCCTATCGTATCCACCTCCACCACTGTCGCTGGCAGCCCATCCCACGCACTCACCACTCTCTGCGTAAAAAACTTACCCCTGACATCTCCTCTGTACCTACTTCCAAGCACCTTAAACCTGTGTCCTCTCGTGCTAGCCCTGGGGAAAAGCCTCTGGCTATTCATTATGAAGCATGCTTCAGGTCTCTGGGCTCTGCTCACTGGTGTAAATTTTCTCATAATTACAATTCAGTTGCTTCTGTATTTTTTGAGAAACTTCTTAGTTTTCAGCAGCAGGTGTCACACCACATGATAAAGGTTATTGTATTGGTTAATCATCTCATCTAGATGAGATGACCTCAACCACTTTTTATTATGTTCTTTCTTTTGTTCTTTCAACAGTTCTTCTTGCACCACTTAATAAAACAATTGTAAGTAAGAAGCTTTATGCCTGATTCTTGACTTCTGAAAACCTTTGGACTGCAAAAGCATCAGGATCCAACACAATGGAGGACAAAAATTCAAGCTATATACGCAAACCACAGGACAGCAGCCAGATGTCACTTGCATCACACACCAGGGTGCTCTCTGCAGTTACCTAATGAAGTAACCATAACCTTTGGCCAGCAGCAGATGTCATCAGGTGGCACCCAACTTTCCTACAGTGTTTCAACCCTTAACCACTACACTGTCCAGGTGGCTCGTCAGCAGTGGTGGCCAAGTCACTGCCCATCCGCTCCTGCCTTCCAGCTCAACTCCTCTCACCTGATCCATGTCCAACAAGAGGCTCTTTCTGCCTCCTGCCCCATCCTGCCTGGTTCCTGCTCCTTTCATCAAGACCCAATGCAGAGAGCAACCTCCATGCAAACCTTGCTGATTTGCACAGGCAATAGCCACGTCTGCCATCCTTTGACTCCTGGACAAAGGACTGGTGCTTCAGGGACTTCAAACCTCTTCGTGTTCTTGCTCCCAGGGTACCGTGAGCTCCACCGGGATGACTTTCTTGTCTTCGGTGGACCGCAGTACGATGTCTGGTCGAAGTGTGGCTTGCACCACCTCCAGGAACTGCAGATCCCTCCCCACATTGACCCTGATTGGGCAGTTTGCAGCAGATTGGATTTAAGCATCTTCGATATGACTGACGTGGCCCTCTGCATGAAGAACAGCTCTGTTTGCCCTCTGCCACTCCAGTGTGTCAGCGTGGGACAGCAGAACACCACTTATACTGTCCTTGTGTTAAAGCTGACAGTATGTGTGGCAGTGAACCCTATTGACCACAAAGCTTGCAGCCCCCGTGTGTGCAGTCGTGATGGTGTAGGGAGAGTGTCGTACACAGACTACAGGAGGAAAGAAATGCACAGGCTCCAGTCTCCGAAGCTCTGCCCAAATGATTTTGCGCATGGGAAGATCCCATATCATCCACGCGCCCTGTGACTCCAACTCAACTGCCTCTCATCCTCGCAGGTCCGTACCTCAGCCTGGACTACGTCTTCCCTATCCCTTGCATATGACCTCCCCCATCATTGGAAGTGTGCAAAGCCAAGGCCTTACTGTCCCAGGCATGGGTTGCCAATGATGTCTCCCAATTGCAGGGAGCTTACTGCCTGGTCTATGGCACCATTGGCAGCCCACTTTTGGCCCAATTTTGTTGTGACTCCTGCTTGGCTTATTGGCTTGTCTTCTGAGCCCACAGGGTTAACACAATCTATACGTTGCAAACTTGAACTCCCACTACCGATAACAACACGAGTGTAGCTGGCCTGATCTGATGTAAGGCCCCACTGGAGGGTGACAACAGGAGTGTAGCTGTACTGGTCTGGTGTAAGGCCCCACAGGAGGGTGATAACAGTAGTATAGCTGGCCTGATCTGATGTAAGGCCCCACTGGAGGGTGACAACAGGAGTGTAGCTGTCCTGGTCTGATGTAAGGCCCCACTGGAGGGTGACAACAGGAGTGTAGCTGTCCTGGTCTGAAGTAAGGCCCCACTGGAGGGTGACAACAGGAGTGTAGCTGTCCTGGTCTGATGTAAGGCCCCACTGGAGGGAGACAACAGGAGTGTAGCTGTCCTGGTCTGGTGTAAGGCCCCACTGGAGGGACACAAGAGGAGTGTAGCTGTCCTGGTCTGATGTAAGGCCCCACTGGAGGGTGACAACAGGAGTGTAGCTGTCCTGGTCTGGTGTAAGGCCCCACTGGAGGGACACAAGAGGAGTGTAGCTGGCCTGATCTGATGTAAGGCCCCACTGGAGGGTGACAACAGGAGTGTAGCTATCCTGGTCTGATGTAAGGCCCCACTGGAGGGTGATAGCAGGAGTGTAGCTGTCCTGGTCTGATGTAAGGCCCCACTGGAGGGTGACAACAGGAGTGTAGCTAGCCTGGTCTGATGTAAGGCCCCACTGGAGGGTGAAAACAGGAGTGTAGCTGTCCTGGTCTGGTGTAAGGCCCCACTGGAGGGTGATAGCAGGAGTGTAGCTGGCCTGGTCTGATGTAAGGCCCCACTGGAGGGTGATAGCAGGAGTGTAGCTGGCCTGGTCTGATGTCAGGCCCCACGGGAGGGTGATAGCAGGAGTGTAGCTGGCCTGGTCTGATGTAAGGCCCCACGGGAGGGTGACAGCAGGAGTGTAGCTGTCCTGGTCTGATGTAAGGCCCCACTGGAGGGTGATAGCAGGAGTGTAGCTGGCCTGGTCTGATTTAAGGCCCCAAGGGAGGGTGACAACAGGAGTGTAGCTGGCCTGGACTAATGTAAGGCCCCACTGGAGGGTGACAGCAGGAGTGTAGCTGGCCTGATCTGATGTAAGGCCCCACTGGAGGGTGACAACAGGAGTGTAGCTGGCCTGATCTGATGTAGGGCCCCACTGGAGGGTGACTGCAGAAGTGTAGCCGTCCTGGTCTGAAGTAAGGCCTCATTGGAGGGTGACAGCAGGAGTGTAACTGGCCTGGTCTGATGCAAGGCCCCACTGGAGGGTGACAACAGGAGTGTAGCTGGCCTGATCTGATGTAAGACCCCACTGGAGGGTGACAACAGGAGTGTAGCTGGCCTGATCTGAAGTAAGGCCCCACTGGAGGGTGACAACAGGAGTGTAGCTGGCCTGGTCTGATGTAAGGCCCCACTGGAGGGTGACAACAGGAGTGTAGCTGACCTGGTCTGATGTAAGGCCCCACTGCAGGGTGACAACAGGAGTGTAGCTGGCCTGGTCTGATGTAAGGCCACACTGGAGGGTGACAACAGGAGTGTAACTGGCCTGGTCTGATGTAAGGCCCCACTGGAGGGTGACAACAGGAGTGTAGCTGTCCTGGTCTGATGTAAGGCCCCACTGGAGGGTGATAGCAGGAGTGTAACAGGCCTGGTCTGATGTAAGGCCCCTCTGGAGGGTGACAACAGGAGTGTAGCTGTCCTGGTCTGATGTAAGGCCCCACTGGAGGGTGATAGCAGGAGTGTAACTGGCCTGGTCTGATGTAAGGCCCCACTGGAGGGTGACAACAGGAGTGTAGCGGGCCTGATCTAATGTAAGGCCCCACTGGAGGGTGACAACAGGAGTGTAGCTGGTCTGGTCTGAAGTAAGGCCCCACTGGAGGGTGATAGCAGGAGTGTAGCTGTCCTGGTCTGATGTAAGGCCCCACTGGAGGGTGACAGCAGGAGTGTAGCTGGTCTGGTCTGATGTAAGGCCCCACTGGAGGGTGACAACAGGAGTGTAGCTGGCCTGGTCTGATGTAAGGCCCCACTGGAGGGTGATAGCAGGAGTGTAGCTGTCCTGGTCTGATGTAAGGCCCCACTGGAGGGTGACAGCAGGAGTGTAGCTGGTCTGGTCTGATGTAAGGCCCCACTGGAGGGTGACAACAGGAGTGTAGCTGGCCTGATCTGATGTAAGGCCCCACTGGAGGGTGACAACAGGAGTGTAGCTGGCCTGGTCTGATGTAACGCCCCACTGGAGGGTGACACCAGGAGTGTAGCTGGCTTGATCTGATGTAAGGCCTCACTGGAGGGTGACAACAGGAGTGTAGCTGGCCTGGTCTGATGTAAGGCACCACTGGAGGGTTACAGCAGGAGTGTAGCTGGCCTGGTCTGATGTAAGGCCCCAATGGAGGGTGACAACAGGAGTGTAGCTGGTCTGATCTGATGTAAGGCCCCACTGGAGGGATATAGCGGGAGTGTAGCTGGTATGTTCTGAAGTAAGGCCCCACTGGAGGGTTACAGCAGGAGTGTAGCTGGCCTGGTCTGATGTAAGGCCCCACGGGAGGGTGACAACAGGAGTGTAGCTGGCCTGGTCTGATGCAAGGCCCCACTGAAGGGTGACAACAGGAGTGTAGCTGGCCTGGTCTGATGTAAGGCCCCACTGGAGGGATATAGCGTGAGTGTAGATGGTCTGGTCTGAAGTAAGGCCCCACTGGAGGGTGACAGCAGGAGTGTAGCTGGTCTGGTCTGATGTAAGGCCCCACTGGAGGGCGACAACAGGAGTGTAGCTGGCCTGGTCTGATGTAAGGCCCCACTGGAGGGTGACAACAGGAGTGTAGCTGGCCTGGTCTGATGTAAGGCCCCACTGGAGGGATATAGCGGGAGTGTAGCTGGTATGGTCTGAAGTAAGGCCCCACTGGAGGGTTACAGCAGGAGTGTAGCTGTCCTGGTCTGATGTCAGGCCCCACTGGAGGGTGACAACAGGAGTGTAGCTGGCCTGATCTGATGTAAGGCCCCACTGGAGGGTGACAACAGGAGTGCAGCTGGCCTGATCTGATGTAAGGCCCCACTGGATGGTGTCAACAGGAGTGTAGCTGTCCTGGTCTGATGTCAGGCCCCACTGGAGGGTGACAACAGGAGTGTAGCTGGCATGGTCTGATGTAAGGCCCCACTGGAGGGATATAGCGGGAGTGTAGCTGGTATGGTCTGAAGTAAGGCCCCACTGGAGGGTTACAGCAGGAGTGTAGCTGGCCTGGTCTGATGTAAGGCCCCACTGGAGGGTGACAACAGGAGTGTAGCTGGTCTGATCTGATGTATGGCCCCACTGTAGGGTGACAACAGGAGTGTAGTTGGCCTGATCTGATGTAAGGCCCCACTGCAGGGTGACTGCAGAAGTGTAGCCGTCCTGGTCAGAAGTAAGGCCTCATTGGAGGGTGACAGCAGGAGTGTAGCTGGCCTGGTCTGATGTAAGGCCCCACTGGAGGGTGACAACAGGAGTGTAGCTGGCCTGATCTGATGTAAGGCCCCACTGGAGGGTGACAACAGGAGTGTAGCTGTCCTGGTCTGATGTAAGGCCCCACTGGAGGGTGATAGCAGGAGTGTAGCTGGCCTGGTCTTATGTAAGGCCCCACGGGAGGGTGACAACAGGAGTGTATCTGGCCTGGTCTGATGTAAGGCCCCACTGGAGGGCGACAACAGGAGTGTAGCTGGTCTGGTCTGATGTAAGGCACCACTGGAGGGTGACAGCAGGAGTGTAGCTGGTCTGGTCTGATGTAAGGCCCCACTGGAGGGCGACAACAGGAGTGTAGCTGGCCTGGTCTGGTGTAAGGCCGCACTGGAGGGTGACAACAGGAGTGTAGCTGGCCTGGTCTGATGTAAAGCCCCACTGGAGTGTGACAAGAGGAGTGCAGCTGGCCTGATCTGATGTAAGGCCCCACTGGAGGGTGTCAACAGGAGTGCAGCTGGCCTGATCTGATGTAAGGCCCCACTGGAGGTGACAGCAGGAGTGTAGCTGGCCTGGTCTGATGTAAGACCCCACTGGAGGGTGACAGCAGGAGTGTAGCTGCCCTGATCTGATGTAAGGCCCCACTGGAGGGTGACAGCAGGAGTGTAACTGGCCTGGCCTGATGTAAGGCCCCACTAGAGGGTGACAGCGGGAGTGTAGCTGGCCTGATCTGATGTAAGGCCCCACTGGAGGGTTACAGTAGGTGTGTAGCAGTCCTGGTCTGATGTAAGGCCCCACTGGAGGGTGACAACAGGAGTGTAGCTGGCCTGATCTGATGTAAGGCCCCACTGGAGGGTGACAGCAGGAGTGTAGCTGGCCTGGTCTGAAGTAAGGCCTCATTGGAGGGTGACAGCAGGAGTGTAGCTGGCCTGGTCTGATGTAAGGCCCCACTGGAGGGTGACAACAGGAGTGTAACTGGCCTGATCTGATGTAAGGCCCCACTGGAGGGTGACAGCAGGAGAGTAGCTGGCCTGGTCTGAAGTAAGGCCTCATTGGAGGGTGACAGCAGGAGTGTAAATAGCCTGATCTAATGTAAGGCCCCACTGAAGGGTGACAACAGGAGTTTAGCTGGCCTGATCTGATGTAAGGCACCACTGGAGGGTGACAGCAGGAGTGTAACTGGCCTGGTCTGATGTAAGGCCCCACTGGAGGGTGACAGCAGGAGTGTTGCTGGCCTGATCTGATGTAAGGCACCACTGGAGGGTGACAGCAGGAGTGTAACTGGCCTGGTCTGATGTAAGGCCCCACTGGAGGGTGACAACAGGAGTGTAGCTGGCCTGGTCTGATGTCAGGCCCCACGGGAGGGTGATAGCAGGAGTGTAGCTGGCCTAGTCTGATGTAAGGCCCCACTGGAGGGTGACAACAGGAGTGTAGCTGGCCTGGTCTGATGTAAGGCACCACTGGAGGGTTACAGCAGGAGTGTAGCTGGCCTGGTCTGATGTAAGGCCCCAATGGAGGGTGACAACAGGAGTGTAGCTGGTCTGATCTGATGTATGGCCCCACTGGAGGGTGACAACAGGTGTGTAGCTGGCCTGATCTGATGTAAGGCCCCATTGGAGGGTGACAACAGGAGTGTAGCTGGCCTGGTCTGATGTAAGACCCCACTGGAGGGTGACAACAGGAGTGTAGCTGGCCTGATCTGATGTAAGGCCTCATTGGAGCGTGATAGCTGGAGTGTAGCTGGCCTGATCTGATGTAAGGCCCCACTGGAGGGTGATAGCTGGAGTGTAGCTGGCCTGGTCTGATGTAAGGCACCACTGGAGGGTTACAGCAGGAGTGTAGCTGGCCTGGTCTGATGTAAGGCCCCACTGGAGGGTGACAACAGGAGTGTAGCTGGCCTGATCTGATGTAAGGCCTCATTGGAGGGTGACAAGAGGAATGTAGCTGGCCTGGTCTGATGTAAGGCCCCACTGGAGGGTGACAACAGGAGTGTAGCTGGCCTGATCTGATGTAAGGCCTCATTGGAGGGTTACAGCAGGAGTGTAGCTGGCCTGGTCTGATGTAAGGCCCCATTGGAGGGTGACAGCAGGAGTGTAACTGTCCTGGTCTGATGTAAGTCCCCACTAGAGGGTGGCAACAGGAGTGTAGCTGTCCTGGTCTGATGTCAGGCCCCACTGGAGGGTGACAACAGGAGTGTACCTGGCCTGGTCTGATGTAAGGCCCCACTGGAGGGATATAGCGGGAGTGTAGCTGGTATGTTCTGAAGTATGGCCCCACTGGAGGGTTACAGCAGGAGTGTAGCTGGCCTGGTCTGATGTAAGGCCCCACGGGAGGGTGACAACAGGAGTGTACCTGGCCTGGTCTGATGTAAGGCCTCACTGGAGGGTGACAACAGGAGTGTAGCTGGCCTGGTATGATGTAAGGCCCCACTGGAGGGATATAGCGTCAGTGTAGCTGGTCTGGTCTGATGTAAGGCCCCACTGGAGGGCGACAACAGGAGTGTAGCTGGCCTGGTCTGATGTAAGGCCCCACTGGAGGGTGACAACAGGAGTGTAGCTGGCCTGGTCTGATGTAAGGCCCCACTGGAGGGATATAGCGGGAGTGTAGCTGGTATGGTCTGAAGTAAGGCCCCACTGGAGGGTTACAGCAGGAGTGTAGCTGTCCTGGTCTGATGTCAGGCCCCACTGGAGGGTGACAACAGGAGTGTAGCTGGTCTGGTCTGATGTAAGGTCCCACTGGATGGTGTCAACAGGAGTGTAGCTGTCCTGGTCTGATGTCAGGCCCCACTGGAGGGTGACAACAGGAGTGTAGCTGGCCTGGTCTGATGTAAGGCCCCACTGGAGGGATATAGCGGGAGTGTAGCTGGTATGGTCTGAAGTAAGGCCCCACTGGAGGGTTACAGCAGGAGTGTAGCTGGTCTGATCTGATGTATGGCCCCACTGTAGGGTGACAACAGGAGTGTAGTTGGCCTGATCTGATGTAAGGCCCCACTGCAGGGTGACTGCAGAAGTGTAGCCGTCCTGGTCAGAAGTAAGGCCTCATTGGAGGGTGACAGCAGGAGTGTAGCTGGCCTGGTCTGATGTAAGGCCCCACTGGAGGGTGACAACAGGAGTGTAGCTGGCCTGATCTGATGTAAGGCCCCACTGGAGGGTGACAACAGGAGTGTAGCTGTCCTGGTCTGATGTAAGGCCCCACTGGAGGGTGATAGCAGGAGTGTAGCTGTCCTGGTCTGATGTAAGGCCCCACTGGAGGGTGACAGTAGGTGTGTAGCTGTCCTGGTCTGATGTAAGGCCCCACTGGAGGGTGACAACAGGAGTGTAGCTGGCCTGATCTGATGTAAGGCCCCACTGGAGGGTGACAACAGGAGTGTAGCTGTCCTGGTCTGATGTAAGGCCCCACTGGAGGGTGATAGCAGGAGTGCAGCTGGCCTGGTCTGATTTAAGGCCCAACGGGAGGGTGACAACAGGAGTGTAGCTGGCCTGGTCTGATTTAAGGCCCAACGGGAGGGTGACAACAGGAGTGTAGCTGGCCTGGTCTGATGTAAGGTCCCACGGGAGGCTGACAACAGGAGTGTAGCTGGTCTGGTCTGATGTAAGGCCCCACTGGAGGGTGACAGCAAGAGTGTAGCTGGCCTGGTCTTATGTAAGGCCCCACAGGAGGGTGATTGCAGCAGTGTAGCTGTCCTGGTCTTATGTAAGGCCCCACTGGAGGGTGATAGCAGGCGTGTAGCTGGCCTGGTCTGATGTCAGGCCCCACGGGAGAGTGATAGCAGGAGTGTAGCTGGCCTAGTCTGATGTAAGGCCCCACTGGAGGTTGATAGCTGGCGTATAGCTGGCCTGGTCTGATGTAAGGCCCCACGGGAGGGTGACAACAGGAGTGTATCTGGCCTGGTCTGTTGTAAGGCCCCACTAAAGGGTGGCAACAGTAGTGTAGCTGTCCTGGTCTGATGTCAGGCCCCACTGGAGGGTGACAACAGGAGTGTAGCTGGCCTGCTCCGATGTAAGGCCCCACTGGAGGGATATAGCGTGAGTGTAGCTGGTCTGGTCTGAAGTAAGGCCCCAAAGGAGGGTGACAACAGGAGTGTAGCTGGTCTGGTCTGATGTAAGGCCCCACTGGAGGGCGACAACAGGAGTGTAGCTGGTCTGGTCTGATGTAAGGCCCCACTGGAGGGTGACAGCAGGAGTGTAGCTGGTCTGGTCTGATGTAAGGCCCCACTGGAGGGCGACAACAGGAGTGTAGCTGGCCTGGTCTGGTGTAAGGCCGCACTGGAGGGTGACAACAGGAGTGTAGCTGGCCTGGTCTGATGTAAGGCCCCACTGGAGAGTGACAAGAGGAGTGCAGCTGGCCTGATCTGATGTAAGGCCCCACTGGAGGGTGTCAACAGGAGTGCAGCTGGCCTGATCTGATGTAAGGCCCCACTGGAGGTGACAGCAGGAGTGTAGCTGGCCTGGTCTGATGTAAGACCCCACTGGAGGGTGACAGCAGGAGTGTAGCTGCCCTGATCTGATGTAAGGCCCCACTGGAGGGTGACAGCAGGAGTGTAACTGGCCTGGTCTGATGTAAGGCCCCACTAGAGAGTGACAGCGGGAGTGTAGCTGGCCTGATCTGATGTAAGGCCCCACTGGAGGGTTACAGTAGGTGTGTAGCTGTCCTGGTCTGATGTAAGGCCCCACTGTAGGGTGACAACAGGAGTGTAGCTGGCCTGATCTGATGTAAGGCCCCACTGGAGGGTGACAGCAGGAGTGTAGCTGGCCTGGTCTGAAGTAAGGCCTCATTGGAGGTTGACAGCAGGAGTGTAGCTGGCCTGGTCTGATGTAAGGTCCCACTGGAGGGTGACAACAGGAGTGTAGCTGGCCTGATCTGATGTAAGGCCCCACTGGAGGGTGACAGCAGGAGAGTAGCTGGCCTGGTCTGAAGTAAGGCCTCATTGGAGGGTGACAGCAGGAGTGTAAATAGCCTGATCTGATGTAAGGCCCCACTGAAGGGTGACAACAGGAGTGTAGCTGGCCTGATCTGATGTAAGGCACCACTGGAGGGTGACAGCAGGAGTGTAACTGGTCTGGTCTGATGTAAGGCCCCACTGGAGGGTGACGGCAGGAGTGTTGCTGGCCTGATCTGATGTAAGGCACCACTGGAGGGTGACAGCAGGAGTGTAACTGGCCTGGTCTGATGTAAGGCCCCACTGGAGGGTGACAACAGGAGTGTAGCTGGCCTGGTCTGATGTCAGGCCCCACTGGAGGGTGACAACAGGAGTGTAGCTAGCCTGGTCTGATGTCAGGCCCCACGGGACGGTGATAGCAGGAGTGTAGCTGGCCTAGTCTGATGTAAGGCCCCACTGGAGGATGACAACAGGAGTGTAGCTGGCCTGGTCTGATGTAAGGCCCCATTGGAGGGAGATAGCTGGAGTGTAGCTGCCTGGTCTGATGTAAGGCCCCACTGGAGGGTGATAGCAGGAGTGTAGCTGTCCTGGTCTGATGTAAGGCCCCACTGTAGGGTGACAGCAGGAGTGTAGCTGGTCTGGTCTCATGTAAGGCCCCACTGGAGGGTGACAACAGGAGTGTAGCTGGCCTGATCTGATGTAAGGCCCCACTGGAGGGTGACAACAGGAGTGTAGCTGGCTTGATCTGATGTAAGGCCTCACTGGAGGGTGACAACAGGAGTGTAGCTGTCCTGGTCTGATGTAAGGCCCCACTGGAGGGTGACAGCAGGAGTGTAGCTGGTCTGGTCTGATGTAAGGCCCCACTGGAGGGCGACAACAGGAGTGTAGCTGGTCTGGTCTGATGTAAGGCCCCACTGGAGGGTGACAGCAGGAGTGTAGCTGGTCTGGTCTGATGTAAGGCTCCACTGGAGGGCGACAACAGGAGTGTAGCTGGCCTGGTCTGATGTAAGGCCCCACTGGAGGGTGACAGCAGGAGTGTAGCTGGTCTGGTCTGATGTAAGGCCCCACTGGAGGGCGACAACATGAGTGTAGCTGGCCTGGTCTGGTGTAAGGCCGCACTGGAGGGTGACAACAGGAGTGTAGCTGGCCTGGTCTGATGTAAGGCCCCACTGGAGTGTGACAAGAGGAGTGCAGCTGGCCTGATCTGATGTAAGGCCCCACTGGAGGGTGTCAACAAGAGTGCAGCTGGCCTGATCGGAAGTAAGGCCCCACTGGAGGTGACAGCAGGAGTGTAGCTGGCCTGGTCTGATGTAAGAACCCACTGGAGGGAGACAGCAGGAGTGTAGCTGCCCTGATCTGATGTAAGGCCCCACTGGAGGGTGACAGCAGGAGTGTAACTGGCCTGGTCTGATGTAAGGCCCCACTAGAGGGTGACAGCGGGAGTGTAGCTGGCCTGATCTGATGTAAGGCCCCACTGGAGGGTTACAGTAGGTGTGTAGCTGTCCTGGTCTGATGTAAGGCCCCACTGGAGGGTGACAACAGGAGTGTAGCTGGCCTGATCAGATGTAAGGCCCCACTGGAGGGTGACAACAGGAGTGTAGCTGGCCTGATCTGATGTAAGGCCCCACTGGAGGGTGTCAACAGGAGTGCAGCTGGCCTGATCTGATGTAAGGCCCCACTGGAGGTGACAGCAGGAGTGTAGCTGGCCTGGTCTGATGTAAGACCCCACTGGAGGGTGACAGCAGGAGTGTACCTGCCCTGATCTGATGTAAGGCCCCACTGGAGGGTGACAGCAGGAGTGTAACTGGCCTGGTCTGATGTAAGGCCCCACTAGAGGGTGACAGCGGGAGTGTAGCTGGCCTGATCTGATGTAAGGCCCCACTGGAGGGTTACAGTAGGTGTGTAGCTGTCCTGGTCTGATGTAAGGCCCCACTGGAGGGTGACAACAGGAGTGTAGCTGGCCTGATCTGATGTAAGGCCCCACTGGAGGGTGACAGCGGGAGTGTAGCTGGCCTGGTCTGAAGTAAGGCCTCATTGGAGGGTGACAGCAGGAGTGTAGCTGGCCTGGTCTGATGTAAGGCCCCACTGGAGGGTGACAACAGGAGTGTAGCTGGCCTGATCTGATGTAAGGCCCCACTGGAGGGTGACAGCAGGAGAGTAGCTGGCCTAGTCTGAAGTAAGGCCTCATTGGAGGGTGACAGCAGGAGTGTAAATAGCCTGATCTGATGTAAGGCCCCACTGAAGGGTGACAGCAGGAGTGTAGCTGGTCTGGTCTGATGTAAGGCCCCACTGGAGGGTGACAACAGGAGTGTAGCTGGCCTGATCTGATGTAAGGTCCCACTGGAGGGTGACAACAGGAGTGTAGTTGGCCTGATCTGATGTAAGGCCCCACTGCAGGGTGACTGCAGAAGTGTAGCCGTCCTGGTCAGAAGTAAGGCCTCATTGGAGGGTGACAGCAGGAGTGTAGCTGGCCTGGTCTGATGTAAGGCCCCACTGGAGGGTGACAACAGGAGTGTAGCTGGCCTGATCTGATGTAAGGCCCCACTGGAGGGTGACAACCGGAGTGTAGCTGTCCTGGTCTGATGTAAGGCCCCACTGGAGGGTGATAGCAGGAGTGTAGCTGTCCTGGTCTGATGTAAGGCCCCACTGGAGGGATATAGCGTGTGTGTACCTGGTCTGGTCTCATGTAAGGCCCCACTGGAGGTTGACAACAGGAGTGTAGCTGGCCTGATCTGATGTAAGGCCCCACTGGAGGGTGACAACAGGAGTGTAGCTGGCTTGATCTGATGTAAGGCCTCACTGGAGGGTGACAACAGGAGTGTAGCTGTCCCGGTCTGATGTAAGGCCCCACTGGAGGGTGACAGCAGGAGTGTAGCTGGTCTGGTCTGATGTAAGGCCCCACTGGAGGGTGACAACAGGAGTGTAGCTGGCCTGATCTGATGTAAGGTCCCACTGGAGGGTGACAACAGGAGTGTAGTTGGCCTGATCTGATGTAAGGCCCCACTGCAGGGTGACTGCAGAAGTGTAGCCGTCCTGGTCAGAAGTAAGGCCTCATTGGAGGCTGACAGCAGGAGTGTAGCTGGCCTGGTCTGATGTAAGGCCCCACTGGAGGGTGACAACAGGAGTGTAGCTGGCCTGATCTGATGTAAGGCCCCACTGGAGTGTGACAACAGTAGTGTAGCTGTCCTGGTCTGATGTAAGGCCCCACTGGAGGGTGATAGCAGGAGTGTAGCTGTCCTGGTCTGATGTAAGGCCCCACTGGAGGGTGACAGTAGGTGTGTAGCTGTCCTGGTCTGATGTAAGGCCCCACTGGAGGGTGACTACAGGAGTGTAGCTGGCCTGATCTGATGTAAGGCCCCACTGGAGGGTGACAACAGGAGTGTAGCTGTCCTGGTCTGATGTAAGGCCCCACTGGAGGGTGATAGCAGGAGTGTAGCTGGCCTGGTCTGATTTAAGGCCCAACGGGAGTGTGACAACAGGAGTGTAGCTGGCCTGGTCTGATTTAAGGCCCAACGGGAGGGTGACAACAGGAGTGTAGCTGGCCTGGTCTGATGTAAGGTCCCACGGGAGGCTGACAACAGGAGTGTAGCTGGTCTGGTCTGATGTAAGGCCCCACTGGAGGGTGACAGCAAGAGTGTAGCTGGCCTGGTCTTATGTAAGGCCCCACAGGAGGGTGATTGCAGCAGTGTAGCTGTCCTGGTCTTATGTAAGGCCCCACTGGATGGTGATAGCAGGCGTGTAGCTGGCCTGGTCTGATGTCAGGCCCCACGGGAGAGTGATAGCAGGAGTGTAGCTGGCCTAGTCTGATGTAAGGCCCCACTGGAGGGTGATAGCAGGCGTATAGCTGGCCTGGTCTGATGTAAGGCCCCACGGGAGGGTGACAACAGGAGTGTATCTGGCCTGGTCTGTTGTAAGGCCCCACTAAAGGGTGGCAACAGTAGTGTAGCTGTCCTGGTCTGATGTCAGGCCCCACTGGAGGGTGACAACAGGAGTGTAGCTGGCCTGCTCCGATGTAAGGCCCCACTGGAGGGATATAGCGTGAGTGTAGCTGGTCTGGTCTGAAGTAAGGCCCCAAAGGAGGGTGACAACAGGAGTGTAGCTGGTCTGGTCTGATGTAAGGCCCCACTGGAGGGCGACAACAGGAGTGTAGCTGGTCTGGTCTGATGTAAGGCCCCACTGGAGGGTGACAGCAGGAGTGTAGCTGGTCTGGTCTGATGTAAGGCCCCACTGGAGGGCGACAACAGGAGTGTAGCTGGCCTGGTCCGGTGTAAGGCCGCACTGGAGGGTGACAACAGGAGTGTAGCTGGCCTGGTCTGATGTAAGGCCCCACTGGAGTGTGACAAGAGGAGTGCAGCTGGCCTGATCTGATGTAAGGCCCCACTGGAGGTGACAGCAGGAGTGTAGCTGGCCTGGTCTGATGTAAGACCCCACTGGAGGGTGACAGCAGGAGTGTAGCTGCCCTGATCTGATGTAAGGCCCCACTGGAGGGTGACAGCAGGAGTGTAACTGGCCTGGTCTGATGTAAGGCCCCACTAGAGAGTGACAGCGGGAGTGTAGCTGGCCTGATCTGATGTAAGGCCCCACTGGAGGGTTACAGTAGGTGTGTAGCTGTCCTGGTCTGATGTAAGGCCCCACTGTAGGGTGACAACAGGAGTGTAGCTGGCCTGATCTGATGTAAGGCCCCACTGGAGGGTGACAGCAGGAGTGTAGCTGGCCTGGTCTGAAGTAAGGCCTCATTGGAGGGTGACAGCAGGAGTGTAGCTGGCCTAGTCTGATGTAAGGCCCCACTGGAGGGTGACAACAGGAGTGTAGCTGGCCTGATCTGATGTAAGGCCCCACTGGAGGGTGACAGCAGGAGAGTAGCTGGCCTGGTCTGAAGTAAGGCCTCATTGGAGGGTGACAGCAGGAGTGTAAATAGCCTGATCTGATGTAAGGCCCCACTGAAGGGTGACAACAGGAGTGTAGCTGGCCTGATCTGATGTAAGGCACCACTGGAGGGTGACAGCAGGAGTGTAACTGGCCTGGTCTGATGTAAGGCCCCACTGGAGGGTGACAGCAGGAGTGTTGCTGGCCTGATCTGATGTAAGGAACCACTGGAGGGTGACAGCAGGAGTGTAACTGGCCTGGTCTGATGTAAGGCCCCACTGGAGGGTGACAACAGGAGTGTAGCTGGCCTGGTCTGATGTCAGGCCCCACTGGAGGGTGACAACAGGAGTGTAGCTGGCCTGGTCTGATGTCAGGCCCCACGGGACGGTGATAGCAGGAGTGTAGCTGGCCTAGTCTGATGTAAGGCCCCACTGGAGGGTGACAACAGGAGTGTAGCTGGCCTGGTCTGATGTAAGGCCCCATTGGAGGGTGATAGCAGGAGTGTAGCTGTCATGGTCTGAGGTAAGGCCCCACTGGAGGGTGACAGCAGGAGTGTAGCTGGCCTGATCTGATGTAAGGCCCCACTGGAGGGTGAGAACAGGAGTGCAGCTGGTCTGGTCTGAAGTAAGGCCCCACTGGAGGGTGAGAACAGGAGTGCAGCTGGTCTGGTCTGAAGTAAGGCCCCACTGGAGGGTGATAGCAGGAGTGTAGCTGTCCTGGTCTGATGTAAGGCCCCACTGTAGGGTGACAGCAGGAGTGTAGCTGGTCTGGTCTCATGTAAGGCCCCACTGGAGGGTGACAACAGGAGTGTAGCTGGCCTGATCTGATGTAAGGCCCCACTGGAGGGTGACAACAGGAGTGTAGCTGGCTTGATCTGATGTAAGGCTTCACTGGAGGGTGACAACAGGAGTGTAGCTGTCCTGGTCTGATGTAAGGCCCCACTGGAGGGTGACAGCAGGAGTGTAGCTGGTCTGGTCTGATGTAAGGCCCCACTGGTGGGCGACAACAGGAGTGTAGCTGGTCTGGTCTGATGTAAGGCCCCACTGGAGGGTGACAGCAGGAGTGTAGCTGGTCTGGTCTGATGTAAGGCCCCACTGGAGGGCGACAACAGGAGTGTAGCTGGCCTGGTCTGATGTAAGGCCCCACTGGAGGGTGACAGCAGGAGTGTAGCTGGTCTGGTCTGATGTAAGGCCCCACTGGAGGGCGACAACATGAGTGTAGCTGGCCTGGTCTGGTGTAAGGCCGCACTGGAGTGTGACAACAGGAGTGTAGCTGGCCTGGTCTGATGTAAGGCCCCACTGGAGGGTGACAACAGGAGTGCAGCTGGCCTGATCTGATGTAAGGCCCCACTGGAGGGTGATAGCAGGAGTGTAGCTTGCCTGGTCTGACGTAAGGCCCCACTGGAGGGTGACAGCAGGAGTGTAGCTGGCCTGATCTGATGTAAGGCCCCACTGGAGGGTGACAGCAGGAGTGTAGCTGGCCTGATCTGAAGTAAGGCCCCACTGGAGGGTGACAACAGGAGTGTAGCTGGCCTGATCTGATGTAAGGCCCCACTGGAGGGTGACAGCAGGAGTGTAGCTGGCCTGGCCTGATGTAAGGCCCCACTGGAGGGTGACAGCAGGAGTGTAGCTGGCCTGATCTGATGTAAAGCCCCACTGGAGGGTGACTGCAGAAGTGTAGCTGTCCTGGTCTGAAGTAAGGCCTCATTGGAGGGTGACAGCAGGAGTGTAGCTGGCCTGGTCTGATGTAAGGCCCCACTGGAGGGTGACAACAGGAGTGTAGCTGGCCTGGTCTGATGTAAGGCCCCACTGGAGGGTGACAACAGGAGTGTAGCTGGCCTGGTCTGATGTAAGTGTGGTGAACTATGTGCCTGTTGGGACACGCCCCTACTGACTGCTCCTGTGGCTCCTCCCACAGGCCCCTGTATAAAGGACACCTGCGGCCTGAAGATCGGCCTCAGTCTCCAGGACCTTGTATGATAGACACTCACTCCTGGTTCCTTCTTCCAGTCAATAAAAGCCGATATCTCGCCTACGTCTCAGTGTGAGTTATTGATGGTGCATCAATTTTATTGACTGGAAGTTTTAAAACATGGAACCCGTTTTGCGTCCGGACCGGTTGGATTTGGACCCTCAAGACCCTGACGCGGCTCTCGCTTTTGAACACTGGCTTGCATGCTTCCAATCGTACTTGGCGGAGCTTCGTGCGACTGAACCCGCCGTTATGCACAGAATCCTACTCTCGAGGGTCTCCTCCAAAGTTTACTCCTTTATCCGGGACCTGCCGACCTACGAAGGGGCACTGGACGCCCTCAAACGACAGTACCTGCGGCCGGTGAACACCGTCTACGCAAGACATCGCTTAGCTACCCGGCAACAGCGGCCTGGCGAATTGTGCGCTGAGTTTCTCCGAGCACTACAGACACTCGTCCGAGCTTGTGACTGCAAGACGCTCACGGCAGAACAGCATGCGGAGCTGCTGGTGCGAGACGCCTTTGTGACGGGACTGAGGTCAGTGTACATGCGCCAGCGACTGCTGGAGAACTCGGATCTTACCTTAAGCTCGGCGATAGAGAAGGCCAACGCTCTAGAAGCTGCTTTGCATAACGCCGACGCTGTCCAGTCGCGCGATTCCCCGCCGGTTTCGTGGATGCCTCAGACCCCGCCACCGCCGGCTCCCGGGAGCGAATTCGCCAACGCCGCCGCCAGTCGCCATTCCACGAGCTCCCCGACCCAGACCACGGCTGTGGCCCGTAAGAAACTCGTGCTTTGTTATTTCTGTGGCCAAAAGAAACATCCTCGACAACGCTGTCCAGCGCGAGAAGCGACCTGCTCCAGCTGCGGAAAGCGGGGCCATTTTGCCAAGCTCTGTAAGTCTCAACCTCGAGCGGAGTGCAGCGCTGCGGGTGAAACGTGGGGGCCGCCATCTTGCATGCCGGGATGTGGGCGGCCATCTTTGTCGACGTCAGCACGCCCCGCCCCCGATCCTCGGATGCTGACCGGGTACCCCGGATGTGAGCGGCCATCTTTGTCGGCGTCAGCATGCCCCGCCCCCGACCCTCCGATGCTGACCGGGTACCCCGACGGCGATCCAACTCTGGCCACTGTGACTCTCGACCAAAGCGCCCCGCACCAGCTTGCAAGATCCATGATGGACATCCAGGTGGAGGGGCATTGGACTGGATGCCTGTTTGACACGGGCAGCACTGGGAGTTTTATTCACCCGGACACAGTGCAACGCTGCGGACTTGCAACGCGGCCAGTCAGTCGGAGGTTCCATTTGGCCTCTGGGTCGCAGTCCGCAGACATCCGGGCGGGTTGTGTAGCGACTTTGGTGGTGCAAGGCACAGAATATCGGGACTTTGAACTGCTGGTCATGCCTAATCTGTGTGCACCTGTGCTATTGGGGCTGGACTTCCAGAGCCATCTCGAAAGTGTGACTATGGTATACGACGGGCCCCTCCCACCACTCACTGTCAAGAATCCTCAGTTTTGTGGGACTTCTTCACATACCCCGCTACTGACCACACACACACACGGACACACACATCCCATCCAGAACCAGGCCAACAGCTGCGCTACCGACACTTGCAGCCTCTCCACTCTCAAGATCCCTCCCCCACCGCTGTTCGCCAACCTGACCCCCGACTGTAAACCTGTGGCAACCAAAAGCAGGAGGTACAGCGCGGGGGACCGGGCCTTCATTCAGTCGGAGGTGCAGCGGCTGCTCAGGGAGGGGATCATTGAGCCGAGCACAAGCCCTTGGAGGGCCCAGGTGGTTGTTGTTCGGACTGGGCAGAAAAATAGGATGGTGGTGGACTATAGTCAAACCATCAATAGGTTTACGCAGCTTGACGCATACCCCCTACCCCGCATCGCCGATATGGTCAACCAGATTGCTCAGTATAAGGTGTACTCGACAATAGATCTGAAATCCGCTTATCACCAGCTCCCCATCTGCCCAGAGGACCGCCCCTACACCGCCTTCGAGGCGGGCGGCCGGCTCTATCACTTCCTGCGCGTCCCTTTCGGTGTCACGAATGGTGTCTCTGTCTTCCAGAGGGAAATGGACCGGATGGTGGACCAGTACCAACTGCAGGCCACATTTCCCTATCTGGATAACATCACCATCTGTGTTCATGACAGGCCAGATCACGACGCCAACCTCCAACGGTTTCTCCAAGTGGCCGCAGCTCTGAACCTTACTTATAACAGGGACAAGTGTGTTTTTGGTACCACCCGCCTTGCTATACTTGGGTATGTCGTGGAAAACGGGGTTATTGGGCCTGATCCCGAACGTATGCGCCCCCTGTTAGAGCTCCCTCTTCCCACCACTCTCAAGGCCCTCAGACGGTGCCTGGGGTTTTTTTCCTATTACGCCCAATGGGTCCCCCATTACGCAGACAAGGCTCGCCCCCTGGTCAAGTCTACCTCGTTTCCCCTCTCTGCTGAGGCCTGCGCGGCCTTCAACTGCATTAAAGCGGACATTGCCAAAGCTACGATGCATGCAGTGGACGAGGCCGCTCCCTTCCAGGTGGAGTGTGATGCCTCCGATTTCGCTCTGGCTGCTACCCTTAATCAGGAAGGCAGACCAGTAGCATTCTTTTCTCGCACCCTCCAAGGCTCTGAAATTCGGCACTCCGCGGTGGAGAAAGAAGCCCAGGCCATAGTGGAGGCTGTTAGGCACTGGAGGCACTATCTTGCTGGCAAAAGATTCACTGTGCTGACCGACCAGCGCTCGGTTGCGTTCCTGTTCAGCAACCAACAGCGGGGCAAGATCAAAAATGATAAGATTTTGCGGTGGAGGATAGAACTCTCCACCTACACCTATGATATCCTGTACCGGCCTGGCAGACTCAATGAGCCCCCTGATGCCCTATCCCGGGGAACATGTGCTAGCACACAGCTCGACCAGCTGTACGCCCTTCATGCACAACTTTGCCATCCGGGGGTCACCCGATTTTACCATTTTGTGAAAGCTCGGAACCTGCCGTACTCCCTGGAGGACATCAGGACGATGACCAGGGACTGCCAAATTTGTGCCGAGTGCAAACCGCACTTCTACTGTCCTGACACGGCACAACTTGTCAAGGCCACCCGCCCTTTTGAACGCCTGAGTGTTGACTTTAAGGGCCCCCTTCCCTCCACTGACCGCAATGTCTATTTTCTCAGTGTTATTGACGAGTTCTCACGGTTCCCCTTTGCCATCCCCTGCCCCGACACCACTGCCACGTCCGTCATAAAAGCCCTGCGCCAGCTCTTCACTCTGTTCGGGTATCCCTGCTATATCCACAGTGATAGAGGGTCCTCCTTTATGAGTGAGGAGCTGCGCCAGTACTTGCTAGCTAGGGGCATTGCTACCAGTCGGACCACGAGTTATAATCCCCGGGGTAATGGCCAGGTGGAGCGGGAGAATGCCACAGTGTGGAAGGCCACACTTTTAGCCCTTAAGTCCAAAGGGTTGCCGGTCTCTCGATGGCAGGAGGTCCTCCCTGAGGCACTGCACTCTATCCGCTCTCTGTTATGTACGTCCACCAATGCCACCCCTCACGAACGCCTATTCTCTTTTCTCAGGAAGTCTGTCACTGGGACCACCCTACCAGTTTGGCTGACGTCCCCGGGGCCAGTGCTGCTCCGGAAACATGTGAGGAGCAATAAATACTCCCCGCTGGTGGAGAGGGTTCACCTTCTCCATGCGAACCCCCAGTATGCTTACTTGGTCTTACCTGATGGGCGGGAGGACACGGTCTCCATCCGCGACCTGGCACCCGCAGGTGCAGCAGACCACTACCCTGAAGGCTCTCCGGTAACTGTGAACCCTGCACCAGAGGTGACACCGTACTCACCAGGCCCTACACAGACTCCTCACGACACTTGTATACCGGGCGTTTCGTACGCATTTATACCAGGCGCCTCGCACATGCATGAGGGATCACCGGCGCCTAGTGGGCAAGAACACGCGCAACCCCCGTCCCCTGTGCAATCGCCAATGTTGCCGGCACCTATGGGGTCACAGCCGGTGCTACGTAGATCGCAGCGACAGATTCGACCGCCTGATCGGCTTGACTTGTAAGAACCTTCGCTACATGAGGACTTTTTCAAACGAAGGGGGGCTGAATGTGGTGAACTATGTGCCTGTCGGGACACGCCCCTACTGACTGCTCCTGTGGCTCCTCCCACAGGCCCCTGTATAAAGGACACCTGCGGCCTGAAGATCGGCCTCAGTCTCCAGGACCTTGTATGATAGACACTCACTCCTGGTTCCTTCTTCCAGTCAATAAAAGCCGATATCTCGCCTACGTCTCAGTGTGAGTTATTGATGGTGCATCAGTGATAACAGTAGTGTAGCTGGCCTGATCTAATGTAAGGCCCCACTGGAGCGTGACAGCAGGAGTGTAGCTGGCCTGATCTGATGTCAGGCCCCAATGGAGGGTGACAGCAGGAGTGTAGCTGGCCTGATCTGATGTAAGGCCCCACTGGGGGGTAACAACAGGAGTGTAGATGGCCTGGTCTGTTGTAAGGCCCCACGGGAGGGTGACAACAGGAGTGTAGCTGGCCTGGTCTGATGTAAGGCCCCACTGGAGGGTGACAACAGGAGTGTAGCTGGCCTGGTCTGATGTAAGGCCCCACTGGAGGGTGACAGCAGGAGTGTAGCCGGCCTGGTCTTATGTAAGGCCCAACTGGAGGGTGACAACAGGAGTGTAGCTGGCCTGGTCTGATGTAAGGCCCCACTGGAGGGTGACAACAGGAGTGTTGCTGGCCTGGTCTGTTGTAAGGCCGCACTGGGGGGTGACAACAGTAGTGTAGCTGGCCTGGTCTGATGTAAGGCCCCACTGGAGGGTGACAACAGGAGTGTAGCTGGCTTGGTCTGATGTAAGGCCCCACTGGAGGGTGACAACAGGAGTGTAGCTGGCCTGGTCTGATGTAAGGCCCCACTGGTGGGTGACAACAGGAGTGTAGCTGGCCTGGTCTGATGTAAGGCCCCACTGGAGGGTGACAACAGGAGTGTAGCTAGTCTGGTCTGAAGTAAGGCCCCACTGGAGGGTGACAACAGGAGTGTAGCTGGCCTGATCTGATGTAAGTCCCCACTGGAGGGTGACAACAGGAGTGTAGCTGTCCTGGTCTGATGTAAGGCCCCACTGGAGGGTGACAACAGGAGTGTAGCTGGCCTGATCTGATATAAGGCCCCACTGGAGGGTGACAACAGGAGTGTAGCTGGCCTGGTCTGATGTAAGGCCCCACTGGAGGGTGACAACAGGAGTGTAGCTGGCCTGGTCTGATGTAAGGCCCCATTGGAGGGTGACAACAGGAGTGTAGCTGGCCTGATCTGATGTAAGGCCCCACTGGAGGGTGACAACAGGAGTGTAGCTGGCTGATCTGATGTAAGGCCCCACTGGAGGGTGACAGTAGGTGTGTAGCTGTCCTGGTCTGATGTAAGGCCCCAATGGAGGGTGACAGCAGGAGTGTAGCTGGCCTGGTCTGATGTAAGGCCCCACTGGAGGGTGATAACAGTAGTGTAGCTGGCCTGATCTAATGTAAGGCCCCACTGGAGGGTGATAGCAGGAGTGTAGCTGGCCTGATCTGATGTCAGGCCCCAATGAAGGGTGACAGCAGGAGTGTAGCTGGCCTGATCTGATGAAAGGCCCCACTGGGGGGTAACAACAGGAGTGTAGCTGGCCTGGTCTGATGTAAGGCCCCACGGGAGGGTGACAACAGGAGTGTAGCTGGCCTGGTTTGATGTAAGGCCCCACTGGAGGGTGACAACAGGAGTGTAGCTGGCCTGGTCTGATGTAAGGCCCCACTGGAGGGTGACAGCAGGAGTGTAGCTGGCCTGGACTTATGTAAGGCCCCACTGGAGGGTGACAACAGGAGTGTAGCTGGCCTGGTCTGATGTTCGGCCCCACTGGAGGGTGACAACAGGAGTGTTGCTGGCCTGGTCTGTTGTAAGGCCGCACTGGGGGGTGACAGCAGGAGTGTAGCTGGCCCTATCTGTTGTAAGGCCCCACTGGAGGGTGACAGCAGGAGTGTAGCTGGCCTTATCTGATGTAAGGCCCCACTGGAGGGTGACAACAGGAGTGTAGCTGGCCTGGTCTGATGTAAGGCCCCACTGGAGGGTGATAACAGTAGTGTAGCTGGCCTGATCTAATGTAAGGCCCCACTGGAGGGTGACAGCAGGAGTGTAGCTGGCCTGATCTGATGTCAGGCCCCAATGGAGGGTGACAGCAGGAGTGTAGCTGGCCTGATCTGATGTAAGGCCCCACTGGGGGGTAACAACAGGAGTGTAGCTGGCCTTGTCTGATGTAAGGCCCCACGGGAGGGTGACAACAGGAGTGTAGCTGGCCTGGTCTGATGTAAGGCCCCACTGGAGGGTGACAACAGGAGTGTAGCTGGCCTGGTCTGATGTAAGGCCCCACTGGAGGGTGACAGCAGGAGTGTAGCTGGCCTTGTCTTATGTAAGGCCCAACTGGAGGGTGACAACAGGAGTGTAGCTGGCCTGGTCTGATGTAAGGCCCCACTGGAGGGTGACAACAGGAGTGTAGCTGGCCTGGTCTGATGTAAGGCCCCACTGGAGGGTGACAACAGGAGTGTTGCTGGCCTGGTCTGTTGTAAGGCCGCACTGGGGGGTGACAACAGGAGTGTAGCTGGCCTGGTCTGATGTAAGGCCCCACGGGAGGGTGACAACAGGAGTGTAGCTGGCCGGGTCTGATGTAAGGCCCCACTGGAGGGTGACAACAGGAGTGTAGCTGGCCTGGTCTGATGTAAGGCCCCACTGGAGGGTGACAGCAGGAGTGTAGCTGGCCTGGTCTTATGTAAGGCCCAACTGGAGGGTGACAACAGGAGTGTAGCTGGCCTGGTCTGATGTAAGGCCCCACTGGATGGTGACAACAGGAGTGTAGCTGGCCTGGTCTGATGTAAGGCCCCACTGGAGGGTGACAACAGGAGTGTAGCTGGCCTGGTTTGATGTAAGGCCCCACGGGAGGGTGACAACAGGAGTGTAGCTGGCCTGATCTGATGTAAGGCCCCACTGGAGTGTGATAGCAGGAGTGTAGCTGGCCTGGTCTGATGTAAGGCCCCACGGGAGGGTGACAGCAGGAGTGTAGCTGGCCTGGTCTGATGTAAGGCCCCACTGGAGGGTGACAGCAGGAGTGTAGCTGGCCTGGTCTGATGTAAGGCCCCACTGGAGGGTGACTGCAGGAGTGTAGCTGGCCTGGTCTGATGTAAGTCCCCACTGGAGGGTGACAGCAGGAGTGTAGCTGGCCTGGTCTGATGTAAGACCCCACTGGAGGGTGACAACAGGAGTGTAGCTGGCCTGATCTGATGTAAGGCCCCACTGGAGTGTGACAACAGGAGTGTAGCTGGCCTGGTCTGATGTAAGGCCCCACGGGAGGGTGACAGTAGGTGTGTAGCTGGCCTGGTCTGATGTAAGGCCCCACTGGAGGGTGACAACAGGAGTGTAGCTGGCCTGATCTGATGTAAGGCCCCACTGGAGAGTGATACCCAGCCACCTCCACGGGTGCTTGTTGACTTTCATCCCGATGACTTCTACAGAGGTCATGGGGAGCTCGTACACCATGAAAAGCTTGAGCATCCTTGGTAGAAGGCGACGTTGGTATAACCATATCTTAAAGTTATCAGGGAGTCTGGTTTTGTCAATCTTTTTCAGTCTGCTTTACAGTGTCGGTGATGTTGTCACTGTCCATCATTGCAGTATTAAATCACTTTCCAAGACACTTTATTGTGTTGTCTCTATGGATGGAATGACTTCTCCCTGTACTTGAAAACAGAACTGGCTAGTAACCTTGCCCTTTTTGATCACCGTGCATCTGGACTTCGTCAACTTGAAGGTCATCCTAGCCCAGGTAGCTACATTGTCCAAGGTTTCCAATATCCACCTTGCTTTGCCATGGGTTACTGCGGTCACTGTGATGGAATTCATGAACCCCCATATTGTAACTTGTCTGCTGGATGCCGGGCTCCAACACTGGGCCTTGGGTTAAGATGATGGAGATGATGCAGCTGGTTCAAATCCCTTTTTGGAGGTCTTGCCAACTGGTTGTAAAGTGGAACGAAGTGAAGAGTGGCTTGAATCCTCCTAGGTAGCTGGGGATCATGTCTCACATTACGGGGGGGATATTGTAATGGTCCAGGCCAACCTGGATGAAGACATGTGGAATTGGTCCATAGCTGTTGGCTAGGTCAAACCAGACAACTGTTCGGTCGCCTTTCTTCTGCCAGGCTTCACGGATCAATTGGCTGATTACTGAGGTGGTTCGAGGCACCAAGGAAAACTTGGGTGCTACCTTTCTGGATGGATATGTGATATAATGGTTCTCCATTAAGTAAGAGGTCAGCCTTCTCCCAAGCACCAAGAAGAATATCTTGCACTCCATGCTAAGGAGGGAGATTGTCCTAAACTGGATGATTGTAGAGAAATCTTCTTCCTTCAGAACAAAGCATCCTTCCACAATTCTCCAGCTTGATGGGATAGAGCCTTTGGTCCAAATTTTCCTCATCATCTTGCAGAAATTCCAGAGACTTTTGGGCATTTCTTATATACCTTGTAGGGTGTACCACTTGGTCTGGGGTGGCAGATGACTTTGATCTCTTGATGATATCCTGGACCTCCTGCCACATGAGCTTCGCCATGCTCAGTTCAGATGCTGGAATTCTTGCTGAGGAAATTTTTGGATTGACTTCTGGTCCCTGATTGCTATGGTGATTGCTGTGTGATTCTGCAGAAACTCTTCCATCTCTGCTTTGAACTGGTTAGGGTGCCAGATTTTCGCTGGCCGGGAAGAGCCCTGGTGAACTTGAATGAGTTTCTAACAAATTCCATTCTCCTTCTTTGCTTTTGCAGCTGCCCCATCCTCCTGAGCTTACACAGCTGTTCCTGCAGTTTGCTGGTTAGATCTTTGACACCTTTTTTTCATCAGGTGAACTGTTTTTGAATTGTTTGTTCAGGGTCTTTACCTCGCTTCTCAGGTCACAAATCTTGCTTTCTCTCCTGTTTGGATGCCGTGATGCTTTAAGATCCCCTTTTTTCTCCATTGGGTTGAATTTCTCTTTCGCAAAGTTAAATTCAATGGCTGTGAGAAAGTTGATTTCCCTATAGATAGGTCCTGCCGATATGGCTTCCAAAATACAATCGTCATCGAACTGCTTCCAAGATACATTGTCTGATGATCTAGACCATCTGACCCATTCTTTCCTCGAGGAATAGAGTAGGGTGTCACTTGGGTCAGGTGTGGAGATACCTTCAGCTCTGTGGAGCTGGAGTTCTCCCTGGTTTCAATGGATGTTGAGTCCATGCATCATGTCCTTGATTCATCTTCATTCTTCAGCCTGACCTGATTTGGTGAATCTTGCTGTCTTCAACATTTTGGTAGATTTTAACATAATAGCACTTTGCAATGCATGCCTCACCTGTCAGTTTTGTTTGCTTGAGCCTTCTCGTTGTCGTATTTCCAATCCTGGCCCTTGCCGTTACATCTGTCCTGTTGAGTCTCTCATCCTCTTGGGATGCTCTGGAAGCATTGTCTAATTAGTTCATCCAGAGCTTATATGTGTCCTCTTGCGAGTGCTGCACACAAGATTACTAGCCTCGTGTGCCCATGCCAGTCTTTCCAGCATCACCAACCTTTCTCGTTTGCAATCAGGTTTTTCCTGGAATCACTGGTGAACCAGATGTCACTTGCATTATACACCAAGTTGCTCTCTTCCATTACCTGATGAGGTAATCGTAGCCTTTGGCCAGGAGCAGATGTCGCCAGGTGGTGTCCAACCTTCCTAGAGAGTTTGCATCCTTGCATTGGACAGAACTCTCAAAAACAATTATAACAATTCACAATGACTGATCTTCAAAAGAACTTCATTGACTAAAGGGCCATAAAAGACAATGTAAAATCTAGGTCTGTTTCTGGTTTCCCAGTACAGAATCCTCTACATCCATTAAACCCAACATAGATTGAGGAACAACTTTGTTGAGCACATTCGCTCTGTCTGCAACAGGGAGGATTTCCCAGTGACCAACCATCTTAATCCTACTCCCCATTCCCATTCTGCCATTTTGGTCCATGTCCTCCTCCACTGTCACAATGAGGCCACTCTCAGGTTGGAGGAGCATCACATCATATTCTATCTGGGTAGCCCTCACCCTAATGCCATGGACATTGATTTTTCTAACCACTAGTAATTTTTCCCCCACTTCTCTCATTTTCCATTCTCCATTCTGGCTCCCTTCTTACTTCTTCTCTTCTCCTCATCTGCCCATCACCTTCCTCTGGTGCTCCTCCTCCCTCCCTTCCTTCCATGGTTCATTTCCCCCCCCACTCCATCAGATTCTTTCTTCATCACCCCTTTACGTCTTCCATCTATCATAGAACATAGAAAACCTACAACACAATATAGGCCCTTCAGCCCACAGTGCCATGCTGAACATGTACTTATTTAAGAAATTACCTAGCCCTCTATCTTTCTAAGCTCCATGTACCTATCTGAGAGTCTCTTGAAAGATCCTATCATATCCACCTCCACCACCGTCGCCGGCAGCCCATTCCACACACTCACCACCCTCTGTGTAAAAATCCTGCCCCTGACATCCCATCTGCACCTACTTCCAAGCACCTTAAAACTGTGCCCTCTTGTGGCAACCATTTCAGCCCTGGGAAAAAGTCTCTGACTATCCACATGATCAATGCCTCTCATCATCTTATACACCTCTATCAGGTCACCTCTCATCCTCTGTCACTCCAAGGAGAAAAGGCCAAGTTCACTCAACCTATTATCATATGGCATGCTCCCTAATCCAGGCAACATCCTTGTAAATCTCCTCTGCATCCTTTCTATAGTTTCCACATCCTTCCTGTATCGAAGTGACCAGAACTGAGCACAGTACTCCAAATGGGATGTGACCAGGGTCCTATTTAGCTGCAACATTACCTCTCAGCTCTTAAACTCAGTCCCATGGTTGATGAAGGCCAATGCACCGTATGCTTTCTTAACCACAGAGTCAACCTGCGCAGGAGCTTTGAGTATGCTATGGACTCAGACCCCAAGATCCCTCTGATCCTCCACACTGCCAAGAAGTCTTACCATTAATACTATATTCTGCCATCATATTTGACCTACCAAAATGAACTACCTCACATTTATCTGTGTTGAACTCCATCTGCCACTTCTCAACCCAGTTTTGCATTATATTGGTGTCCCACTGTAACATCTGATAGTCCTCCACACTATCCACAACAGCCTCTCCAAATGTTCATAAATCCTGCCTCTCAGGATTTTCTCTATCAACTTACCAACCACTGAGGTAAGGCTCACTGGTCTATAATTTCCTGGGCTATCTCTACTCCCTTTCTTCAATAAGGGAACAACATCTGCAACCCTCCAATCCTGCAGAATCTCTCCCATCCCCATTGATGATGCAAAGATCATAGCCAGAGGCTCAGCAATCTCCTTCCTCGCCTCCCACAGTTATATGGGACACATCTCATCTGGCCTCAGTGATTTATCCAACTTGATGCTTTCCAAAAGCTCCAGCATGTCCTCTTTCTTAGTGTCTTTAAGATGTCATTAGAAACAGGGATTGTACTGGAGGATTGGAGTATTGCTCATGTGGTTCCATTGTTTAAAAAGGGTTCTAGAAGTAAGCCTAGCAATTATAGACCTGTCAGTTTGACATCAGTGGTGGGTAAATTAATGGAAAGTATTCTTAGAGATAGTATTAATAATTATCTGGATGGACAGGATCTGATTAGGAGTAGCCAGCATGGATTTGTGCGTGGAAGGTCATGTTTGACAAACTTTATTGAATTTTTTGAAGAAGTTACGAGGAATGTTGACGAGGGTAAGGCAGTGGATGTAGTCTATATGGACTTCAGCAAAGCCTTTGACAAAGTTCCACATGGAAGCTTAGTTAAGAAGGTTCAGTCGTTAGGTATTAATGCTGGAGTAATAAAATGGATTCAACAGTGGCTAGATGGGAGATGCCAGAGAGTAGTGGTGGATAATTGTTTAGCGGGATGGAGGCCGGTGACTAGCGGGGTGCCTCAGGGATCTGTTTTGGGCCCAATGTTGTTTGTAATATACATAAATGATCTGGATGATGGGGTGGTAAATTGGATTAGTAAGTATGCCGATGATACTAAGGTAGGAGGTGGGTTTTCAAAGCTTGCAGGGAGATTTATGCCGGTTAGAAGAATGGGCTGAACGTTGGCAGATGGAGTTTAATGCTGAGAAGTGTGAGGTTCTACATTTTGGCAGGAATAATCCAACTAGAACATACAGGGTAAATGGTAGGGCATTGAGGAATGCAGAGGAACAGAGAGATCTAGGAATAACAGTGCATAGTTCCCTGAAGGTGGAGTCTCATGTAGATAGGGTGGTGAAGAAGGCTTTTGGAACGCTGGCCTTTATAAATCAAAGCATTGAGTACAGAAGTTGGAATGTAATGTTAAAATTGTACAAGGCATTGGTAAGGCCAAATTTAGAATATTGTGTGCAGTTCTGGTCACCGAATTATAGGAAAAATATCAATAAATTAGAGAGAGTGCAGAGACGATTTACTAGGATGTTACCTGGGTTTCAGCACTTAAGTTACAGAGAAAGGTTGAACAAGTTAGGTCTCTATTCATTGGAGCGTAGAAGGTTGAGGGGGGATTTGATCGAGGTATTTAAAATTTTGAGAGGGATAGATAGAGTTGACGTGAATAGGCTGTTTCCATTGAGAGTAGGGGAGATTCAAACGAGAGGACATGATTTGAGAGTTAGGGGGCAGAAGTTTAAGGGAAACACGAGGGGGTATTTCTTTACTCAGAGAGTGATAGCTGTGTGGAATGAGCTTCCTGTAGAAGTAGTAGAGGCCAGTTCAGTTATGTCATTTAAGGTAAAATTGGATAGGTATATGGACAGGAAAGGAGTGGAGGGTTATGGGCTGAGTGCAGGTAGGTGGGACTAGGTGAGATTAAGGGTTCGGCACGGACTAGGAGGGCCGAGATGGCCTGTTTCCATGCTGTGATTGTTATATGGTCTATATGCTCAATCTTTTCAGTCCGTTGTAAGTCATCCCTACAATCGCCAAGGTCCTTCTTATCAACTTTTTATTCTGGTTTCTTCCTCCATCCTTTTCAGTCCCGATGAAGGGCTTAGGCCCAAAACATCAACTGTTTATTCCGCTCCAAAAATGCTACCTGACCTGCTGAATTCCTCCTGCATTTTGTGTGGCTTTATCCAACTCTGTTCGTACTTTTCTAAAATGCAAAATCCAGCCCTTTACTTAGTAAGTAATAGTTGGCCTTTCATATCTGGGCTAGCCTGGTAAGATTATTAAAGTCTTTCTGATACTGTTTTTAGGAGGAATTTCTTTGGATTAGTGCCCCATAAAGCTGTTATGAACCTTTAGATCATATTGCCACACATCAGTTCCCTTCTGCTAACCAAGAAATTTCCACTTGGAAAATGCCTGGAATTGGTCCCAGTTATTGAAATGATTGCTACATCATTTTGCATTACTAGGCAAGACCTACCCTCCTTTCTTCATCCATTTTGAGATATGTTCCTAACATTCTCAAAATTTGGATATACACAAAACAGGCACTGATACAACCACTCCCCATCAATGAGCATATACACAAGAAGCATTGCAACAAGAAAGCAGCATCCAGCATCTCGGAGCGCCACTATCCAAGCAGCATCCAGCATCTCGGAGCGCCACTATCCAAGCAGCATCCAGCATCTCGGAGCGCCACTATCCAAGCAGCATCCAGCATCTGGGAGCGCCACTATCCAAGCAGCATCCAGCATCTCGGAGCGCCACTATCCAAGCCATTGGGAAGAAGGTACAGGAGCCTTAGCTCCAGAACAGCTTCAACTATCAGGATCCTCCACAACCCATGGACTCACTTTCAAGGACTCAATAACTCATGTTCTTAATATTGTTTACTTTTTATTATCTTTTTATTGTATTTGTGTAGTTTATCTTTTTCTGCTCATTGGTTGTCAGCTATAGTTTTTCATTGATTCTATTGTATTTCTTTGTTCTACTGTGAATATCTGCAAGAAAACAATTCTCAGGGGAGTAGGAAATATCGAAGAAGAGTTGGTTAAAAAAACAACACACACACAAATGCAGACACACCATGTCATGAACGTGAAGAAAATTTCTTCAGGTGAAGATATTTCTTTTCAGCTGTGTCCCAAATAACTGACTATGATTCTAAACACCCCAGAAAGGAAAACATCAACTTCACATCAAGCCCGTCAAATTCTGCAGAGTGCTGAGTATTTTAGGGTTTTCTTCTCGACCAGGGGTTCCTAACCTGTGTTCCACAGACCCCTTGGTTAACGATATGAGTCCATGGCAAACAAAAGGTTGGGAACCCCTGTTCTAGACTCCAGAGAACACAAACATTCTGATTAATGTCTCCTTTGACAAAACTGACATACCCGGTAGCAATCTTTTGAACCTTTGCTATCCTCTGTCTATCACATCTATCCTTCTTTATGTAGTGAGACCACACTTGCTCATAATATTCTGGCTGCAGTCTCTCCAGGACCCTATAAAATTTGAGCAAAATATCATTATTCCTAAACTCAAGTCTTCTTTCAATAAAGGCCAATATACCACTTCACTTCATAGTTTCCTGCTAAACTTATATGTTAACAATAATATTTATTCATGTTCTCAGTATTATTTCCTGTGCCGTCTGTGGAAGACGTCTTGCCTCGTTCCTGTACTGAAAACGCCGTGCCCCAGTGGCTCCAATGACTGCAGAACGGTGGCATTGACCTCCCACATCATGAAGACCCTGGAGAGACTTGTTCTAGAGCAGCTCCAGCCTATAGTTAGGCCACACTTAGACCCCTCCAGTTCGCCTACCAGCCCCGACTAGGAGTTGAGGTTGTCATCGTCTACCTGCTGAACCGTGTCTACGCCCACCTGGACAAGCCGGCGAGCACTGTGAGGGTCATGTTGTTTGACTTCTGCAGCGTGTTCAACACCATCCGCCCTGCTCTGCTGGGTGAGAAGCTGACAGTGATACAGGTGGATGCTTCCCTGGGGTCATGGATTATTGATTACCTGACTGGCAGACCACAGTACATGCGCTTGCAACACTGTGTGTCAGACAGAGTGGTCAGCAGCACTGGGGCTCCACAGGGGACTGTCCTGTCTCCCTTTCTCTTCACCATCTACACCTCAGACTTCAGCTACTGCCCAGAGCCTTGCCATCTTCAGAAGTTTTCTGATGACTCTGCCATAGTTGGATGCATCAGCAAGGGAGATGAGGCTGAGTACAGGGCTACGGTGGGAAACTTTGTCACATGGTGCGAGCAGAATCATCTGCAGCTTAATGGGAAAAAGACTAAGGAGCTGGTGGTGGATCTGAGGAGGGCTAAGGCACCAGTGACCCCTGTTTCCATCCAAGAGGTCAGTGTGGACATGGTGGAGGATTACAAATACCTGGGGATAGGAATTGACAATAAACTGGACTGGTCAAAGATCACTGAGGCTGTCTACAAGAAGGGTCAGAGCCGTCTCTATTTCCTGAGGAGACTGAGGTACTTTAACATCTGCCGGACAATGCTGAGGATGTTCTACGAGTCTGTGGTGGCCAGTGCTATCATGATTGCTGTTGTGTGCTGGGGCAACAGGATGAGGGTCAACAGAATCAACAAACTCATTCGTAAGGCAAGTGATGTTGTAGGGGTGGAACTGGACTCTCTAACGGTGGTGTCTGAAAAGAGGATGCTGTCCAAGTTGCATGCCATCTTGGACAATGTCTCCCATCCACTCCATAATGTACTGGTCAGGCATAGGAGTACATTCAGCCAGAGACTCATTCCACCGAGATGTAACACTGAGCGTCATAGGAAGTCATTCCTGCCTGTGGCCATCAAACTTTACAGCTCCTCCCTCGGAGTGTCAGACACCCTGAGCCAATAGGCTGGTCCTGGACTAATTTCCACTTGTCATTATTTACCTATTATTATTTAATTATTTATGGTTTTATATTGCTATATTTCTACACTATTCTTGGTTGGTGTGGCTGTAATGAAACATAATTTCCCTTGGGATCAATAAAGTCTGTCTGTCTGTCTGTCTGTTATTTACTTGTTTGTTTATCTGTCTATCAATCAATCTATATAATTTATCTATATAACTAATTATTTGTTTATTTATATATTATTATTTATTTATTTGTATAAATTGTCTTCTTTTGTGCAGAGATTGTCAGTCTTTATTTGTGTGTAGATTTTTATCGACCCTATTGAGTTTTTCCATTCTACTGTGAGTGCTTGCAGGAAAAATGAATCTCAAGGTAGTATATGTTGACATATTTATTCTTTGATAATAAATTTACTTTGAACTTTTTTTAACTTACAAAGATTTCTGTGGAAGAACAGCCAGTTCTCTCTGAACAGCAACACCTCCCAATCTCTCCCCATTTGAAAAATACTCTATCTTTCTAATTTTCCAATCAAAGTAAATATCCTCACATTTTTTCACATTATAAAACATTCATCTGTCCTCCCATTCAGTTAACTCGTCTATATCTACTTGAAGCCTCTTTTCCTCTATCTTTGCTCCCTGGTCTGGTATCATTAGCATATTAAGAGACATTTAATTTCATCCCATCCTGAAAATTAAAAATATAAATTGTGAACACTAACATCCAAGCACAATTTCTGAGCAACCAGCCTCACACCCTAAAGTGACTGGTTTACTGCTAATTTCATCTCCATTAACACATGCTCCATCCATAGCAATATACACTCAGTGTCCTCTTTGTTAGAGCCATCCACTGTACGCTGAATAAGCAACACTGTTGTTGGAACCCCAACTTTTCAAAGGTCTGATGGAATAAGCAGCAGAGGACTTCAGGAATGAGCCCTGGTGGGGGGGTCAGGATTATGGTATGCTATGGTATCATATCTGCTCAGTTTTGCTTCACAGTGGATAGGGCACATGTTACATACCAGATCTTTGGAATCCTAGATTATTCTACACTTCTACACTTGACTGGAGTAACGTTAGAATGAAGAGCAATGAAGTGTGTCCAAACAAAGGAAGGGATGTTTCTGGATATGGTCACTGGGCAATGAGGACCAAACAGCCCAGAATGCAGTTGGGAACATTTAGAAAATAATGATCCAATGTAATATTCAGATTAAAAATGTAGAAGATGAAGGGATAGTCAAAGGAGAACTTTTAAATGGAAAAAACACTAAAGATTTAAAGATTAACTTTATTTGTTGCATGTACATTGAAACATACAGTGAAATAAGTCATTAGCATCAAATCAAATCAGCAAGGGCTGTGCTGGGCAGTCTGCAAGTGTGAGCACATTTCCAGTGGCCTCAGCTCACTAAACCCAATCTGTACATCTTTGAAATGTGGGAAGAAACAGGAGCATCCGTGCAGAATGTACAAACTCTTTACAGGCAGTGGCAGGAAACGAACCCTGGCACTGTAAAGTGATGTGCTAACCATTATGCTACTGTGATCCCCTCACTAATTTCATGAGATGTGAAGAGTTCTGACCAGTGCAAACTAAGCTAAGAATCAGTAGGCGAATCAGGGCAAAGAATGATCTGCAAAGAGATATTTCAGATCCAGGCCAGGTATATCATCACAAAAGAGTGCAGGAGCTGAGTCCAGAGCCAGAGAGCAAAGATAACAGAGAATAGAGTCAAAATGAAAAGGAGACTCCATGTAATGTGAATAACTCAATTGAGAATCATTCTGAACTTAATAAGCTGAGAGGAGAGATGGAAAGAAAAATAGGAAAAGCGAAGAGAAAATAAAATTACACTATTGTACTTAACATAAAAATAAATCCAAGTAATTTCTCGCTTCCACTCTGCCCTAAAGTTTACTTGGTCCATTTCTGATTCCTCTCTCCACTTTCTCAATCTCTCTGTCTCCATTTCTGGAGACAGTCTGTCTACTGACATAGACCATAAGACCATAAGACAATTAGGCCATTCAGCCCATCAAGTCTGCTCCGCCATTCCATTATGTCTGATTTTGCATCCCACTCAACCCCACACACCTGCCTTCTCGCCATATCCTTTGATGCCCTGACCAATCAGGAAGCTATCAACTTCTGCCTTAAGTATACCCACGGATTTGACCTCCACCACAGTCTGTGACAGAGCATTCCACAGATTCACCACTCTCTGGCTAAATAAATTCCTCCTTACCTCTGTTCTAAAAGGTCACCCCTCAATTTTAAGGCTGTTCCCTCTAGTTCTGAATACTCTCACCATAGGGAACATCCCCTCCACACCCACCCTATCTAGTCCTTTAAACATTCAGTAACTTTCAATCTTTTATATCTTTTACAAACCCACTGACTCTCACAGCAATCTGTACTATAGATCTTCCCACTCTGTCACTTTTTAAAATGCCTTTCTCTTCTCTCAATTCCTCCATCCCTGCCACATTTGCTCTCAGAATGAGGCTTTCATTCCAGAACAACTGAGATATCTTCCTCCCTCAACCATCAACACTTCTCTCACCTTGATATCTTCGTTTTGAGCACATCTGCCCTCATCCTATCCTCCTTCCACCTCTCCAGGGATAGGGTTCCACGTCCTCACCCACTAGCTTTTGTGTCCAGCATATAATTCTCCTAAGCATCCACCATCTTCAACAAGAGCCCAACATCTATTTCCCTTCCTCGCTCCCCCACCCCCCCCAACTCTTTGCTTCGAGCTGGCATTGCTCCCTACTCGACTCCCTTGTTCACTCGTCCCTACCTACTGACCTCCCTGACACTTATCCTTGCAAACAGAACAAGTGCCACACCTGCCCCTACACCTCCTCCCTCACTACCATGCTGGGCCCCAAACAATCTTTCCAGGCGAGGTGACACTTCACCTGGGGTTATCTACTGTGTCCAGTGATCCTGGTGTGGTCTCCTGTGAGACATAATGTAGACTGGGAGACCACATCGCCGAGCAGCTATGCTCTGTCCACCAGCAGAAGTGGGATCTCCCAATAGTCACCAGTTTCAACTCGGTTTCCTGTTTCCATGTCAACACGCCAGTCCAGGGCCTCCTCTACTAGCACGATGAGGCCACGCTCAGTTTGGAGAAACAAAACCTTATATTCCATTTGGGTAGCCTCCCACCTGATGGCATGAACATCGATTTCTCAAACTTCTGGTAATTGCACCATCCCCTCCTCTCCCTTTCCAATTCCTGTTTCCCCCGCTAAACTTACCTGCCTATCTTCTTCTCTGGTGTTCTTCCCCCTTTGTTTTCTTCATGTCTTCTGTCCTCTCCCATCAGATCCTCCCTTCTCCAGCCCTTTCTCTCTTTCACCAATCCAGCTCTGGTTACTGTGGAAAGGATAAGAGGCAGGGGGATTGTGTAACAACTAGAGTATTGAATCCAGCTCCGGTCACTGTAGAAAGGATAAGAGGGTACAGAAAAGGTGATACTGAAACAATTCCAGAAATGTGGAATTTCATCTCCAGTTTTAAAATGGAGGAGATGGAGTAGATCAATTTGAGGCAGATACTGTACAATTAGTGGTTAGTTAGGAGGCAGTTGGTTCTGAGGTGGGGCAGTACTACAGGTGTGTGTGTGTGTGTAAAATTGTGATTTCTAGCTTCTATACAGTATTTTATGTATTTTTATATTTTGACACTTATGCAAATATGTACAGTTCATCTATCATATTTTAACATAGCATATTTTAAATATTTCAGTGTATTTCTGCCACAGAAATCAGTGTTTGAAGGGATCCCTTGTGTACTGTACTGATCCTATGATTCACCTCAGCCTCCACTGCAAATCTTTCTCAACAGCCTTGTCATATGTGCCTCCAGTGTGTAGAATTTCCTGACCTCAGTCAAGCATCTCTATACCAGCCTGGTGAAACTGATCCTGAGTCATGGGCCACTGTAACTGAAGATAAAAGAGTTCCTGTAACTGCTAGCTGCCCCTTTAAAAGCATTAGCAATGGAACCACATTGGTGTCCTTGTATGGTCAAATAGTATCAGTGCAAGCGGCCATGCAATTTCATCCTCCGTTCTTTCCAGCTGTGGGAATGTCTCATGTAGAGTCAGAACACTCAAACAGGGCTTTTTCCTTGGACTGTCAAATGGAGTTCAGCACAGGGTCAGCACTGAAGGTTAGAGGTTAAGGAAGGCTGAGTGAATTTGTTAGTTCCATGAAGAAGGAGCTGCTTTGAGTTTCACATTTGGTGATGTAACACATTCCAGTTGTACATTGTTGAACCCTTTCCTAGAACCTGCAATTACTTTTACACATGTGTCAAAGAAGCCTGGCTAAGGCATTTCCTGGAATAACATTTCAGTAGAAACTTTGTATGGGAGAGCTGCGCAGTAAATCTCTGTATACAGACCGTACGGAAGTGTTTATGTAACTCTGGGATTATACTCTAGAAATGACTTCGAGCAATGATAGGAGATGGATGTACTTCATGTACTTCACTGGTAATGTAAATTTCATTTTAAAAATTAGATAAATTAATTTTATGATAATGCATGAAATTTTAATTATCACTATCAGCAACAATAATTGCTATCCTCAAAATATTTTGCAGGGCAGTTTAACTATCTGTAGAGCCAGATAATTAATGATACACTCAGAGTTCACTCTATTAGGCACACCTATACACCCACTCATTCATGCAAATATCTAATCAGCCAATGTCCTTAATATATCTGCCCTTACCACACTGTTCCACACACCCACCACTCATTATATTATTATAGATTTCCATATATATTTATGTTTATTTATTTATAATATATTTATAATTTATTTATATTGCTGCCACAAAAAACACAAATTTCCCCAATGTACGTCAGTGATAATAAACCTGATTCTAACTTGGGATTCAGTACTAGAAGGGTATTTGTTGATGGTTGTACAGGTACTTAGTGATGTATACTCAGTTACATTGGATGCAAATGTGTGAATGTTCTTGCGAGTGGTTAGCCAAGGGTAACTTCTTCAGCACCCCAAGTCTACCATGTAATGCAGATTTCCCTCAGTACAATAGAGGACACCTGGTTTATTAAAACTTCAAGATCAATGATGCCGAAACAAAGGTAGCAGAATGGGTAAGGGGTAAGGCCTGAGTAGAGTAGTTAAAGAATATGAAGGAAGGGCCATTGATTTTGGCAAGATCCAATTCCTTACAAATGGGATACAATATGAACAACCAGAGGCAAAACCTGTAAGGCACCGGAGTCTGTGGTTCTGATAACAGGTCATCAATCTCAAACTGTAACTCTGCGCACTCATAGATATTGAACGTTTCCAACATCAACTCTTACTGTTTTGGAAAACAAATAGAAATGAGAGATGATTATTTGGAGGAGGAGAAAGAAATACTTTGGCATTTAAAAAAACTCGTAGATAGGCACATGGATGACAAAAACAGAAGACTGTGTAGGAAGGAAGGGTTAGATTGATCTTGGAGTAGGTTAAAATGTCAGCACAGCATGATGGGCTGAAGGGCCTGTATGGTGCTATACTGTTTGATGTTCAAAATGCAAGGCTTTAAATGAAATTGAGGAGCAGAATGCAAGCCTATTAGTTTTCTCAAACACCTGCAATAATTTTGCGAATCGGGCATGAATACTTGTCAATCATGTTAGGAGACTGGTAACAAACCAATTGGTAACTCATGATCTTCAGGGTTTGAACTGTAACAGTAAAGCAAAGGACCCAACATTGTCAAAGTCAAAGTAACATTTATTGTCAAAGAACCCTGAGAAATTCATTTTCTTGCAGGCATTTACAGGAAAATACAGAAATACAATGGAATTTATGAAAAGCTATACAAAAACAAGTCTGACAAACAACCACTGTTCATTGGAGTAAAATTAACTGAAAAATTATGTTAAAAAAGAATTTTTAAAAATTAATTTCAGTTGGAATGGCAGGAATTTAAAACAATAATTTAACTGTATAAAAGAGGTTTTTTCTGCAAAGGCTGAGAAAAGTCCATTTCCCACCCCCTACCCTCACCACATTCTACAGAGGATGTATCGAGAGCATCATGTGCAGCTGCATCACTGCCTGGTTCAGGAATTGCACCGTCTCAGATCGCAAGACCCTGCCGCAGATAGTGAGATTAGCTGAAGGGATCATCGGGGTCTCTCTTCCCGGTATTACAGACATTTAGACTAAATGCTGCACCTGCAAAGCCAACAGCACTGTGAAGGACCCCACACACCCCTCATACAAACTCTTCACCCTCCTGCCATCTGGCAAAAGGTACCGAAGCATTCGGGCTCTCACGACCAGACTGTGTAACAGTTTCTTCCCCCAAGCTATCAGACTCCTTAATACTCAGAGCCTAGACTGACATCTACATCATTTATTATTATATTGCAATTTGTCCTCTACTGTGCCTATTGTCTTGTTTATTAATTATTTATTCATTAATTATTGTACTGCCCTACACTGTTTTATGTACTTTATGTAGTCCTGTGTAGGTCTGTAATCTAGTGTAGTTTTTCTGTTGTTTTACATAGTCTAGTGTAGCCTTGAGTTGTCTCACATAGTCTGGTGTAGTTTTGTGTTGTTTCATGTAGCACCGTGGTCCTGGGGGAACGTTGTTTTATTTACTGTGTACTGTACCAACAGCTTATGGTCGAAATGACAATAAAAAGCGACTTGACTTGGTTTTAATGCCGGTGATTTAATTTGATCAACATTAGTGTTCTACAGAGCAGTGTTGTTCTGAGATTGTAATGTGACAAGGTGGTCCAGACATTAAACTGTCCTTGAGTTAATTTATGGTGAACTGAATAACCTCCTTCTCAGCTGTGACCTTTCCATATTATCAGAAATAAGATGGTTCATTAACCAGTGCTTAATTATAAATAAAAACATTCTTCAAATTGGAATTGGTTTATTGGCATGTGAACCTGAGGCAGCAAGGAAAATAGACCGAAGCTCGTTTCCGAGAAGTAATTTTCATCACAAAAGAAATTTCACGCACTTTAGTCTTTCCTGTAGGGAGAATTTATTGATAATAGATGATATTCAATCTCGCAGTCACAGAGTGCTTCCTTAAACACATGAATAATGTAAGTTTGAAAACTGATCTCTTGTATGTCTTTACAGCCTAAACAATCTCTTTACTATCTACAATTTTAAGCATGAACTTTAAAATCTATTAACGTTTCTCATTTTACCATTACAGGTTCAATATTTTGATTTATTCTTCTTTCTAAACACCTTAATTCTCAATTCTGTTAATTTTTTTATATATCTTAAAAGCAATCACCAAAAATTTGCATATTTTTCTTACACAGGTTTCAATTTTACTGCTGAAGCTTCCTCAATAACCAAATTTCAGACAACCAGACAGACATACTTTATTGATCCAGAGGGAAATTGGGTTTCATTACAGCTGCTCCAACCAAGAATAGTGAAGAAATATAGCAATGTAAAACCATAAATAATTAAATAATAATAAGTTAATCATGCAAGTGGAAATTAGTCCAGGACCAGCCTATTGGCTCAGAGTGTCTGACACTCCGAGGGAGGAGTTGTAAAGTTTGATGGCCACAGGTAGGAATGACTTCCTATGATGCTCAATGTTGCATCTCGGTGGAATGAGTCTCTGGCTGAATGTACTCCTATGCCTGACCAGTACATTATGGAGTGGATGGGAGACATTGTCCAAGATGGCATGCAACTTGGACAGCATCCTTTTTTCAGACACCACCATCAGAGAGTCCAGTTCCACCCCCACAACATCACTGGCCTTGCGAATGAGTTTGTTGATTCTGTTGGTGTCTGCTACCCTCAGCCTGCTGCCCCAGCACACAACAGCAAACATGATAGCACTGGCCACCACAGCCTCGTAGAACATTCTCAGCATCGTCCAGCAGATGTTAAAGGACCTCGGTCTCCTCAGGAAATAGAGATGGCTCTGCCTCTTCTTGTAGACAGCCTTAGTATTCTTTGACCAGTCCAGTTTATTGTCAATTCATATCCCCAGGTATTTGTCTACCATGACCACGCTGACCCCGATAACAAAATTTCATCTCACTATTTCAGCACCAATGACAAGGGTTCAATTCCTGCTGCTGCTTGTAAGGAGTTTGTACCTTCTCCCTGTGACTGCGAGAGATTACTCCCAGCCAGTGTAATCGGGCTTGTTGGGCTGAAAGGCCCTTTAAATATGCTGTACCTCTACATAAAATATAATGATAGACATTTTAAATGGACTGAGAATGGCAAATATTGTTTCTGTAGTCCAGAAGCTGCAATATTTGAGCAATACCCATAAAATGCTGGAGGAGCTCAGTAAGTTAGGCAGCTTCTATAGAGGGGAATAAACAATCGATGTTTCAGGCCAAGGTCCTTCCTCAGGACTGGAAAGGAAAGGGGAACAAAATGTCGAGGGAGGCGAGGAAGTACAAGCTGGCAGATGACAGGTAAGAAAGGGTGAAGGGGTAGGCGAGGGTGCGGCAGGGGGATGGAGTAAGAAGTTGGGAAGTGATAGGTGGAAGGAGTAAAGAGCTGAAGAAGGAATCTTCTTCACAATCCATTGCCCAGTTATGTATTTATTTACTTACTTACTAATTTATTCATTATTGCATTTGCAGAGTTTGTCTTCTTTTACAAATCAGTTGTTTGTCAGTCTTCTGTGTAGTTTTTCACTGATCCTATTATATTTCTTTGTTCTACAGAAAATGCCTTATGACAGGGGTCGGCAACCTTTACCACTGAAAGAACCATTTGGACCCGTCTCCCACAGAAAAGAAAACACTGGGAGCCACAAAACCCGTTTGTCATTTAAAATGAAATAACACTGCATACATCATTTTTTTGCCTTTATGCTATGTATAAACAAACTATAATGTGTTGCATTTATGAAATCAATGAACTCCTGCAGAGAAAACGGAATTACATTTCTGTATGCAACAAAAACATTTTGAACTCCGAAAAAAAGACGTTGGGTTGAAGGTTACCTTTAAGTAAAATACTCAATGTCTATTTGAGTCCTTCTTGTATTTATGAAAAACGCCGAACTTAAATTGTCCGCCAGCAGCAAACCAAAAATAACGTCAGCCAGCTGTCAACCTGAAAAATAAAAGGACTATTTCACTGAACAATGAAGAAGTATGAATATACATAAAATAATAGGCAATTAAAATATTTATCATACTTGGTTAATGGGATTTCTGCTCCTGGACCTCAGCGCACAGCGTCTGCACATCAGGGCTGTATGACGTCAACTTCATCTTTACACAGGATCGCAAGCTGTCATCTGTGAGGCGTGCGCGATGTTTGTTTTTAATAAAGTTCATGTTGGAGAACACCTGCTCACATACATATGTGGATCCAAAGATCGACAGGACTCCAAGCGCATACTTTTTAATGTTTACATAAATGTCAGGGATAACATTCCATGTTTCGAACACAAGTTTGGCTGGTTCGGGGAGGTTTTCAATATCATTCCATTTGTGATTCTGAGCAAGAACGGCCTTCTGACGGGCAACATCTTCAAGGTCCGCTGTCAAGCGTCTAAACTTGGACACCCATATGACTTTGTCGGCTAAATCGGCCAGTTCCATCTCAAGATCAGGTTGACTCACACCTGCCAATGCAGTCGTATTCAGTAGGGATGGATCGATGCTTAGGGGAGTGACTGGGAAGGATAATGTGTTTTTTACCTCTCTGAACTCACAGAAGCGTTTCCCAAACGATGTTTGCATTGCGATGATTGCAGAATGTAAATACTCCGAATTTATCATGTTGTGAGCTTGTTTGAACTCTCTCAAATTGGGGAAGTGAGACAATGTGCCTTTCTGTAAATCTCTGGCAAGCACTGTCAACTTGCGCTCGAATGCCAAAACATCCTCCAACATGTGTAGGGCTGTACGTCCTTTCCCCTGAAGAGCTGTGTTCAGGTGCGCTGTCATGTCCACCATGAAGTGTAGCTTTTCCAGCCACTCTGGCTGTTCCAGCTCAGGAAAGGTGAGAACTTTGCTGCCCAGGAAAGTTTTCACTTCTTCCAGACACGCGACAAAGCGTTTCAGCACCTCCCCTCTTGACAGCCACTGGACTTTGTTGTGCAGCAGGAGATCAGATATGCACTTTCCAGCTCGTCCAGTAACAAACGGAATTGACAGTGATTTAAACTTTTTGCCATTATTTTATTGACAATCTGAATGACAACATCCATTACTTCTGTGCATTCCGGAGGAAATGTTTGAGCGCACAGTGCCTCTTGGTGCAAGATGCAGTGAAAAGTCAGCAGCTTTCTGTCCAGCGACTTCTGCAGTAAAGCCACAAATCCCTTGTGCGCTCCTGTCATACTTGGTGCCCCATCAGTAGCTACTGACACCAGGTGGGTGGTCTTTATTACTTTGGCTCTTAAACAATTCAAGGCAGCCTCACAGATGTCCTCCCCCCGTGTTTGACCTTTTAGAGGTATCAACTCAATCATTTCTTCCTGTGGCCCGGCAGAGTTTACATACCGGCAGAACAGCGCTATTTGTTCAATATCACCTTTGTCTTTAGACTCATTACAGGCAATCGAGTAGGCCACAGCTGAATTGATGTCTTTAATTTACTGTCTTCTGATGTCTTCTGCCATTTTTATGGTTCTGTCTTTGACAGTCTTTGCAGAGAGGGGCATATCCCTGATTTTCTGCACAATTTCACTTTTGTTTTTAAAGTCCGTGTATAGATGTTCTGAAATCTTAATGAAAGATTCTTTTATATATTCACCATCTGTAAACTGCTTCCCCTGCCTGACTATTTCCTGAGCGGCAACAAAACTAGCATATGTAGTTGATTTTCCAGACATCATCCACTTCTTGAAATGATTTTTGCTCAGATCAACCTTCCGCATCAGTTCCGAAATGGCTTTTTTTCTCTCATTTCCATCCGGATATTTTTGAGCAAAGGCTGCGTGTTTATTCTGGAAATGTCTTGTGACTTTTGACTTTTTGTTGTTTGCTAGTTTCTCATTGCATATTAAGCATACCGGTAAACCAGTCTCGTCAGCAGTGAAAGCAAATGAATCTGCCCACGTATCATTAAACGTTCTGTTTTCTTCAGTCACTTTTCCTTTTTTAGAATTCTCCATAGTTAGCCTACCTTGGATCGAAAAATTAAAGAAATCACGCACTGGCGGGTGTCAGGCATTGGCCGTGGTGACGTATATTAATAGCGACAAAAAACACATTTTATTTAGATTGTACAAGATCACCATAATCTTCAAATTTAGAATTACATTTCAAAAACTAACAAACTAACATAAAATACATTTTAATTAAATACTCATCATTTATTTTCCAAAGCCACAGGGAGCCGCAGCACAGAGATGAAAGATTCAAATGCGGCTCCAGAGCCGCGGGTTGCCGACCCCTGGCCTGGTAGAAAATGAATCTCAAGGTAGTATAAAGTAACATATATGTACTTTGATAATAAATTTACTTTGAATTTTGAACTTTGAAGTCAAGGGGATCCATGGCCAAGTTTAAATTGGGTAGTTTGTGACAAACACTTTAAATAGTAACTTGACACCCCATTTTAAAGATGCAAAATTTTGAATATGGTTTGATAAAGAATACATACAAAAGTTATTTGTCTGCTTTTCAATTTTATACTGTTCTGTTTTAGCTCAAGAAATTGTAACCCTTCATAAAAAGAGTTCATTTTATTATAGATTGTTGGCTGTGGTACCCTAGGCAAAGGCAATTATTAAATTTAAAAATAAATATGTTGTGATCTCTGTTAAGCTTTTTTAAAATTTTAGTTCTGAAATTGCATTACAAACTAAGACATGCATTTCAATGGAAGATTTTAGCCAAATGGATGTCAAATTATTCCAGTCCTTGAGCTTTGTACTGACAACTGAGGCCCTGATCAGAATGTCACTTCAAACACAAATGGAACAGCACAGCACAGCACAGGGAAAGAGTCTCCAGTCCACAGTGTTGTGCTGAACCAATTAAATTAGTAATCAAATGGCCAATTAAACTAATCCCTTCTGCCCACACAATGTTTATATCCTTCCATTTTCCTCACATTCATGTGTCTATCTAAATGTCTTTTAAAAATCCACCAGGCAGCACATTCTAGACACCCTCTGTGTAAAAATTTGCTCTTCACATCTCCTTTGAACTAACTCCATCTGACCTTAAGCGCATGCCCTTTAGTTTTAGACATTTTAACCCTGGGAAAACAATACTGTCTGTTTATTCAATCTATGCCTCCCATAAACCTCTATCTTATCTCCCCGCAGCCTCCACAGATCCAGAGAGAACAAGTCATCCCAGATGAAGATGGCAGAGTCTGTTATCGAAATGCCATTCTAAAATTGATATCTGTACCTGCCTGAAAGCCCGAAAAGAGTTTATTCGTTGTTTATGCTGGGAAAGCACTAGATCCTTTTTTTTATCTGACCATATTCAACCGCCCCTTACGGCCTCTCAGGGTGCATCTGCATCATAATGCTAATTAGGTTGTTAGTTCTAAAACTAGTAATGCTAATACAAATTGTTGCCATATTACTGATCATCCATTATCTTTACAGGAATCAGCATATTGTTAAACTCAGAACATGGAGTCACTGCTCATTGATTTTACACCTTGTTTAGTCAATACTCTATATTCCTGTCTCCAGTTTTCTATTAGCATTTTCACTTCCTCTAAGGATAGGTCAAATAGAACATCGAACAGTACAATACAGGAATGGGCCCTCTGGCCCGCAAAGTTGTGCCAATCCAATTAAATTTGTAATCAAATAGCTAACCGAACTGATCTCTCCTGCCTACACAATGTCCATATCTTTCCATCTTCTTCACATTCAGGTGGCTATCTAAACATCTCCTAAAGTCTCAAACATTTCTACCACCATCCCAGGCAGTGGATTCCATTCACCCACCACTCTGTATAAAAGGCTTGCCCCCCTCACATCTCTTTTGAAATTATACCCTCTCACCTTAAACACATGCCCTCTGGTACGAGACATTTCAACCCTAGGAAAAAGAAATTGTTTTTCTACTCTATCTATGCCTTTCATAATGGATAAACCTCTATCAGATCTCCCTTCAGCTTCCATTTCTCCAGAGAGAACAATCCAAGTGTTCCCAAACTCTTGTTATAGCACACAGGCAGCATCCTGGTAAACCTCTTCAAAGCCGCAACATCCTTCCGATAATCAGAATTGAAAGTAGTCTCTCTGTGGTAGATTACAGCAGCCAGCTGGACATTTGAATAACTTCAGTCTTTCAACTCTGGACTGACAACTGAGGCTTTGAGCAGACTCTCATTTTGGAGCTAGGAGACAGGTTTCCCAAATGCATCTTTCAGAAAGAAGTGAAGGAACACCATGGTGTTGGGAGGTCCTCGCTCTGAAGTCCAGGGTTTGCTTTCCCAGAAATTATAAAAAAACACAGATGTTGGAATGCTGAAAGCAAAAGAAAAGGAAGAAAATGTTTAAAATCTTAGCAAGCTGACCAGCATCATTAATTCCTCAGCTGTAATCCTTCATGAGAGGCAGACTTTCTGAGGAGGCTGAAGAGAGTTGAACTATACAGGTGCATACTCACCAGATCCTTAAATACACAGTTCAGACCATCCAAATGTTCTGCATCACTGTGTGGCACTGAAACTGAGTTACCCTGTCAGGCCAACATTACCCAGTCAGGCCGACATCACCCGGTCAGGCCGACATCACCCGGTCAGGCCGACATCAACCGGTCAGGCCGACATTACCCGGTCAGGCCGACATTACCCGGTCAGGCCGACATTACCCGGTCAGGCCGACATCAACCGGTCAGGCCGACATCACCTAGTCAGGCCGACATCACCCGGTCAGGCCGACATCACCCGGTCAGGCCAACATTACCCGGTCAGGCCGACATCAACCGGTCAGGCCGACATTACCCGGTCAGGCCGACATCACCCGGTCAGGCCGACATAACCCGGTCAGGCTGACATCACCCGGTCAGGCCTACATCACCCAGTCAGGCCGACATCACCCGGTCAGGCTGACATCACCCAGTCAGGCCGACATTACCCGGTCAGGCCGACATCACCCGGTCAGGCCTACATCACCCAGTCAGGCCGACATCACCCAGTCAGGCCGACATAACCCAGTCAGGCCGACATTACCCGGTCAGGCCGACATCAACCAGTCAGGCCGACATCACCCAGTCAGGCCGACATCACCCAGTCAGGCCGACATCACCCAGTCAGGCCGACATCACCCGGTCAGGCCGACATCACCCAGTCAGGCCGACATTACCCGGTCAGGCCGACATCACCCAGTCAGGCTGACATTACCCAGTCAGGCCGACATCACCCGGTCAGGCCGACATTACCCGGTCAGGCTGACATCACCCAGTCAGGCCGACATCAACCGGTCAGGCCGACATCACCCAGTCAGGCTGACATCACCCAGTCAGGCCGACATTACCCAGTCAGGCCGACATTACCCGGTCAGGCCGACATTACCCGGTCAGGCCGACATCACCTAGTCAGGCCGACATCACCCGGTCAGGCCGACATTACCCGGTCAGGCCGACATCAACCGGTCAGGCCGACATAACCCGGTCAGGCTGACATCACCCAGTCAGGCCGACATTACCCGGTCAGGCCGACATCAACCGGTCAGGCCGACATCACCCGGTCAGGCCGACATCACCCAGTCAGGCCGACATCACCCGGTCAGGCCGACATCACCCAGTCAGGCCGACATTACCCGGTCAGGCCGACATCAACCGGTCAGGCCGACATCAACCGGTCAGGCCGACATAACCCGGTCAGGCTGACATTACCCAGTCAGGCCGACATTACCCAGTCAGGCTGACATCACCCAGTCAGGCCGACATCACCCAGTCAGGCCGACATCACCCGGTCAGGCCGACATCACCCAGTCAGGCCGACATCAACCGGTCAGGCCGACATCAACCGGTCAGGCCGACATAACCCGGTCAGGCTGACATTACCCAGTCAGGCCGACATCACCCGGTCAGGCCGACATCACCCAGTCAGGCCGACATCACTCGGTCAGGCTGACATCACCCAGTCAGGCCGACATTACCCAGTCAGGCCGACATCAACCGGTCAGGCCGACATAACCCGGTCAGGCTGACATTACCCAGTCAGGCCGACATTACCCAGTCAGGCTGACATCACCCAGTCAGGCCGACATTACCCAGTCAGGCCGACATCACCCGGTCAGGCCGACATTACCCAGTCAGGCCGACATCACCCGGTCAGGCCGACATCACCCAGTCAGGCTGACATTACCCGGTCAGGCTGACATCACCCAGTCAGGCCGACATTACCCGGTCAGGCTGACATCACCCAGTCAGGCCGACATTACCCGGTCAGGCCGACATCACCTGGTCAGGCCGACATCACCCGGTCAGGCCGACATTACCCGGTCAGGCCGACATCACCCAGTCAGGCTGACATCACCTGGTCAGGCCGACATTACCCGGTCAGGCCGACATCACCCGGTCAGGCCGACATCACCCAGTCAGGCCGACATCACCCGGTCAGGCTGACATCACCCGGTCAGGCCGACATTACCCGGTCAGGCCGACATCACCCGGTCAGGCCGACATCACCCAGTCAGGCCGACATCACCCGGTCAGGCCAACATTACCCAGTCAGGCCGACATCACCCGGTCAGGCCGACATCACCCAGTCAGGCCGACATCACCCGGTCAGGCCTACATCACCCAGTCAGGCCAACATTACCCAGTCAGGCCGACATCAACCGGTCAGGCCGACATAACCCGGTCAGGCTGACATTACCCAGTCAGGCCGACATCACCCAGTCAGGCCGACATTACCCAGTCAGGCCGACATCACCCGGTCAGGCCGACATCACCCAGTCAGGCCGACATCACCCGGTCAGGCCGACATCACCCAGTCAGGCCGACATCACCCGGTCAGGCCGACATCACCCGGTCAGGCCGACATCACCCAGTCAGGCCTACATCACCCGGTCAGGCCGACATCACCCGGTCAGGCCGACATCACCCAGTCAGGCCGACATCACCCAGTCAGGCCGACATCACCCAATCAGGCTGATATTTGCTCAAATGCTCCAGATTGAGAAGGGCTCTTTGCTGGAAATTCTCAAACATGATTTGACACCAAGTCAAGTAGATAGCTATTGGAATCAAAAGCACTTCCAAAGTGGTAGATACTAAGGATAAAAATCAAACTGCTGGTGGAATATTAGAGACATTTAAGATACTCTTTAGATAGATACATGGTTGACAAAAAAAATGGAGGGCTATGTAGGAATGAGGTTAGATTGATCTTAGAGTTGGCACAACATTGTGGGCCGAAGGGCCTATACTGTGCTGTAGTGTTCTATGCTCTATGGTCTTAACTCAGCAGGCCAGTCAGCATGTGCAGAAGCAAAGGGATGGTCGGCGTTTAGATTATAATTGTTTGTTGGCACCTTCTAATAGAAGCAGAGAGAATTGGGAACAATGCCTTGCATATTACATTTTTTTGAGGGGACTAACTGTAGTGTGGATCAGCACTGATGACACAAAATTCTGAAGTGCTGTTGGGGAAGAGTGATGAATACCAAATGAGGATGCCAGAAGCAATATCCCAGCAAGGAGAATGGATCTAGAGTGGCAGAAAATGTTGTGAACATTCAGCTAACTGTCACGACTTGGCAATGTTCAATTGCCATGAACAGCTGTGGAGATGGGGAAAAAAAGCAATATTTGGTGTTGTTACAACTCCCATCTGAAACACGTGATTTTATTTTATCCCTCTGGGATTAAAGTAACAGTCTGGCTACATAGTTCAGTGGAAGAGTTTATGGAGAGTGGATTGTTGTTTGTCAAATAGAATCATCGAGTTCCACAGCACTGCAATGGGGCCTTCAGTACAATTTTTAGCCTTTTACATTAATCATATTTGCCCATATTAGGATCTTCTATGCCTTGCCTGTTTAAAACCGTAAGACATAGGAACAAAATTAGTCAATTTTCCCCTTTGGGTCTGTTCCACTATGGCATCATGGCTGATTTATTATCCCTCTCAACCCCATTCTCCTGTCTTTTCCCATAACCTTTAACACCATTCTAATTACAAAGCTATCAAGCTCCCCTTTAAATAGACCTAATAACATGTCTCCATGACCCTAACCCTAACCCCAATGCATTTCTCCAGGTCTCCCACCTCTCACTTTTAAACCTATGTCTTCTTATTTTTCATAACCCTACCATGGGAATAGAGATTTTGACTACCTGCCCTATCTATGCCTCTGAGAACCTTAGGCACGCAATTCTGCATTGCTGGATGCATCAGACTGAGAGTGGCCCTAGCTGTTGAACAGGGGCACAAAAGCATAAATTTAAGAAACAGGAAGTGTGTGCACCAACATTTAACCACCACTTTTCTACAAAGCAGCAGTGAATCAGAATACAAACACGATCCTTGTGGATTTTTATCATCAATGATGAAGCTGTGGTAAATATATACTCAGTAGCCACTTTACGCAATACCCTCTCTACCTAACAAAGTGGGCACATGTTCATGGCTTTCTGCTGCTGTGGCCCATCAGCTTCAAAGTTCGAAGTGTTGTGCATTCACAGAAGCTCTTCTGCACACCACTCTGGTTATCTGTGGTTACTGTCAACTTCCTGACAGCTTGACCCAGTCTGGCCATTCTTCACTGACCCCTCTCATTAACAAGGCACTTTAACCCAAAGGACTGTTGCTTACTGGATATAGAAACATAGAAACATGGAAAACCGACAGCACAATACAGGTCCTTCTACCCATAGTGCTGGGCCGAACATGTACTTACTGTAGAAATTACCCAGGGTTACCCATAGCCCTCTATTTTTCTAAGCTCCATGTACCTGTCCAGGAGTCTCTCAAAAGACCGTATCGTATCAGCCTCCACCACCGTTGCTGGCAGCCCATTCCACACAACCACCAATGCCTCTCATCATCTTATACACCTCTATCAGGGCACCTCTCATCCTCTGTCACCCCAAGGAGAAAAAGCCGTTCACTCAACTTATTCTCATGAGGCATGCTCCCCAATCCAGACAACATCCTTGTAAATCTCCTCTGCACCCTTTCTATGGTTTCCACATCCTTCCTGTAGTGAGGCAACCAGAATTGAGCACAGTACTCCAAGTGGGGTCTGACCAGGGTCCTATATAGCTGCAACATTACCTCTCAGCTCCTAAATTCAATTCCACGATTGATGAAGGCCAATGCACCCTGTACCTTCTTAACCACAGAGTGTTCTATGGACTCGGACCCCAAGATCCCTCTGATCCTCCACACTGCCAAGAGTCTTACCATTAATACTATATTCTGCATCATATTTGACCTACCAAAATGAGCCACCTCACACTTATCTGGGTTGAACTCCATCTGCCACTTCTCAGCCCAGTTTTGCATCCAATGGATGTTCCAATGTAACCTCCGACAACCCTTCACACTATCCACAACAACCCCAAATTTTGTGTCATCAATAAATTTACTAACCCATCCCTCCAATTCCTCATCCAGGTCATTTATAAAAATCATGAAGAGAAGGAGTCCCAGAACAGATCCTTGAGGCACCCCACTGGTCACCAACCTCCATGCAGAATGTGACCCGTCTACAACCAGTCTTTGCCTTCTGTGGACAAGCCAATTCTGGATTCACAAAGCAATGTCCCCTTGGATCCCATCCCTCCTTACTTTCTCATTAGCCTTGCATGGGGTACCTTATCAAATGCCTTGCTAAAATCTATATACACTACATCTACTGCTCTTCCTTCATCAATGTGTTTAATTATATCCTCAAAAAATTCAATCAGGCTCATAAGGCATGACCTGCCCTTGACAAAGCCATGCTGACTATTCCTAATCATATTATGCCTCTTCAAATATTCATAAATCCTGCCTCTCAGGATTTTCTCCATCAATTTACCAACCACTGAAGTAAGACTCACTGGTCTATAATTTCCTGGGCTATCTCTACTCCCTTTCTTGAATAAGGGAACAGCATCCACAACCATCCAATCCGACGGAACCTCTCGCAGTGATAATGCAAAGATCATTAGATAGAGTCTTAACAATCTCCTCCCTTGCCTCCCATAATAGACTGGGGTACATCTCGTCCGGTCCTGGTGACTTATTCAATATGATGCTTTGCAAAAGCTCCAGCACATCCTCTTTCTTAACGTCTATATGCTCAAGCTTTGCAGTCCACTGTAAGTCATCCCTACAATCGACCAGGTCCTTTTCCATAGTGAATACCGAAGCAAAGTATTCATTAAATACCTCTACTATCTCCTCTGGTTCCATACACACTTTTCCACTGTCACACTTGATTGGTCCTATTCTCTCATGTCTTGTAGAATGACTTCGGGTTTTCCTTAATCCTGCTTGCCAATGCCTTTCTGGCTCTCCTAATTTCATTCTTAAGCTCCTTCCTGCTAGCCTTACAATTTACTAGATCTCTATCATTGCCTAGCTTTTTGAACCTTTCGTAAGCTTTTCTTTCTTGTTGACTAGATTTACAATAGCCTTTGTACACCATGGTTCCTGTGCTCTACCATCCTTTCCCTGTCTCATTGGAATGTACCTATGCAGAACGTCATGCAAATATCCCTTGAACATTTGCCTCATTTCTGCCGTACCTTTCCCTGAGAACATCTGCTCCCAATTTATACTTCCAAATTCCTGCCTGATAGCTTCATATTTCCCCTTACTCCAATTAAAGGTTTTCTTAACGTGTCTGTTCCTATCCCTCTCCAATGCTCGGGTAAAGGAGATAGAATTGTGATCACTATCTCCAAAATGCTCTCCCACTGAGAGATCTGACACCTGACCAGGTTCATTTCCCAATACCAGATCAAGTACAACCTCTCCTCTTGTAGGCTTATCTACATATTGTGCCAGGAAACCTTCCTGAACACACCAAACAAACTCCACCCCATCTAAACCCCTTGCTCTTGGGAGATGCCAATCAATATTGGGGAAATTAAACTCTCCCATCGTGAGAACCCTGTTATTATTGCACCATTCCAGAATTGGTCTCCCTATCTGCTCCTCGATGTCCCTGTTACTATTGGGGGTGGGGGACTATAAAAACCACCCATAGAGTTATTGACCCCTTCCTGTTTCTAACTTCCAACCACAGAGACTCTGTAGACAATCCCTCCATGACTTCCTCCTTTTCTGCAGCCGTGACACTATCTCTGACCAACAGTGCCATGCCCCCACCTCTTTTGCCTCCCTCCTTGTCCTTTCTGAAACATCCATAGCCTGGCACTCGAAGTAACCATTCCTGGCCCTAAGCTATCCAAGTCTCTGTAATGGCCACAACATCATAGCTCCAAGTGCAGATCCATGCTCTAAGTTCATCCACTTAGTTCATAATACTCCTTGCATTAAAATAGACACATCTCAAACCATCATTCTGAGCACATCCATTTTCTATCACCTACCTATCCTCCCTCTCACACCATCTACAAGCTTTCTCTGTTTGTGAGCCAACAACCCCTTCCTATGTCTCTTCAGTTTGGTTCCCAGATCCCAATAATTCTAGTTTAAACTCTCACCAGTAGACTAAGCAAATCTCCTTGCCAGGATATCGGTCCCCTTCGGATTCAATTGCAAACCGTCCTTTCTTGTACAGGTCACACCTGCCCCAAAAGAGGTCCCAGTGATCCAGAAATCTGGATCCCTGCCCCCTGCTCCAATCCCTCAGCCACACATTTATCCTCCACCTCACTCTATTCCTATGCTCACTGTCAGTGGCACAGGCAACAGTCCCAAGATTACTACCTTCATGGTCCTGCTTCTTAACTTCCTTCCTAACTCCTTGAAGTCTGTTTTCAGGACCTCTTCCCTTTTCCTACCTGTGTCGTTGGTACCTTTAAATACCACAGCCTCTGGCTGTTCACCTTCTCACTTCAGGATATTGTGGACATGATCAGAAACATGCATTTTTTTGCTTTTTCCAGAACTCTCTAAACTCTCGAGACTGTTGAGTGTGAATATCCCAGGAGATCAGCAGTATGAGATACTCAAACCACCCTGTCTCACACCAACAATCGTTCCACAGTCAAAGACACTAAGATCACATTTCTTCTCCATTCTGATGTTTGTCTGAGCAACAGTTGAATCTTTTGGCCACGTCTACATGTTCTTATACATGGAGTTACAGCCACATGATTGTGATTTCCAGTAATTGCAGTATAATTACTTCTGCATTATTCTAGAAACTTCTTACTTTTTAGTAGCAAATGTCACATCACCTGAACCTGGCTATTTTATAGGTTATTTTTTTATCACTGGAGTATTGTCATCTCCAGTCTGAGTATGAGATAATCATGACTAATTTTTAATTTGTCTTTTCTTTGATGTCTCAGCTCCTCTTTTTTGTTCATTTTCCCTTCTTAAAACAATCATAGATAACTAGTTTTATATTCCATTCTTGACTGCCAAAGAAGCTTTGGATCCCATAAGCATCAGGATTCAACACAACATAACCCATTTGCAAATCAGCTAGTGGATCTAATGGGCACTTCATCTGCTGACAACGTTGACCCTCTTTCCCATCCCATTGGACAGAAGATATAAAAACTTGGAAACATGTACCTCTAGGCTCAAAAATAGCTGCAGTCCTACTGTTATAAGCTGTTTAACAGGCCTCTTAGAGAGAAAGATGATCTCTTAATCTACTTGGTCATGTTTCCTGCACTTTATTTGTTCTACTGCACTCAACCTTCTGCATCACTGTCACCTGTATCCTGCATTCTTTTTTCTTCTTTCTGTATTACTCTGATCTATCTGATGGCATGCAACCAAAAGCGTTTCACTGTATCTCACTTCATGTGATGATAATGAACCAATCATTAGGTTAGATATATTTAACAACAATTCACTCTCTCAAGCGCTCCTGAAATCCGCATGTATGGTGTGAATGTATCATAAGTCTAAGTAAAAGGATCAAAGGTTTGAGAACAAGAGGTTAATGCAAAGCTGGAGCTAAACATTTGTTTTGAAGAGCTAAGTGGTTTCTCCTAATTTTCTACCATATTATGCTCACTTTTCCTAAGGATTTCTTTGCCTTAAGCTCTCTAATCAATTCAGGTTCATTGTACAGCCCCCAATTCAGACTAGCTGATCCCCAAATGAGCTCAACCACAAGCTGCTCTGAAAAGGCAGAGGGAAGAGGTGGAGCCGAATGACCATGGCACTAAACGGCGACTCCTTTGCTTGCATTTCTACATCCATCTTTAATTTTCTCTTTCAGGGTTTTTCTGAAGACCCTGACCTGGAGTTACGTGCTGACTATGCGGGAATGGTATCTGCTCTCGGAGTTTCATGAGTGGCCATTGTTTGGCACGTCAAAGAGTCCAGCTCAGCCTAAGGGTCTGATCAGCTTTGGAAGCCTAGGACCGTGGAGCCCTGAAAATGGGCAGATCGAAGGTCGGTGTCATAGCAGGAGACCCGTGTGTTGTCGGGACAGTCGGAATATCTGCAGAGACTCGTGATCTTTGGGCACAGAGCTCGAGCGAGTTGTTTGTTATGTCTCCCTGCTCACTGTGAAAACGAGGACACTTATTAGGGACAGAGAGAGTCTGCGGTATGTCGAATGGTGAAACGCGAAGCCTTTGGGTTACCTGCAAGCCTGTGTCTTTGCTGTTGCTTTGCACGTGCTTGAGTTCTCGGCGGTGGGTGCCGATGCTATTTTTGCCAGTGGGGGCAGGGAGGGACTGTTGCTTGCTGCCGGTTATGTGCGGGGGGGGGGGAAGCTGGTCAGGACTTTGGGGTTCACTCTTTAGGGCATTTCTCTGTTTTTGTAGATGGTTGTGAAGAAAAAACATCTACATCATATTATATTATATATTATATTATGTATATTATATACATTTTTCTGACATTAAATGTACCTTTGAAAACTTTGAAATGTATCTCATAGGTATTCTACAAACTCCTGCTCAGGGATCTAGCACCAGCTTGATTTTCCCACTCTATCAGCATAATGAAGTTGCCCCATTGTCCTTTTGACATGTATTTTTCATCTCCCCTTGTAATTGGTAATCCTCATCTTTACTACTGTTTGGAGGCCTTTACATAACTCCTATCAGGGTCTATTTGCCCTTACAGTTTCTTAGTTTTACCCACCTATCAATCCAATGTCACCTCTTTCTAATGATTTGATCTCATTTTTTACCGAACAGAGACACGACAACTCCTCTGCCTACCTGCCCGTCCTTTTGATACAACGCGTATCCTTGGACATTGAGCTCTCAGCTATAATGTTCTTTCAGCCATGATTCAGTAATGCCCAGAATGGCATACATGCCAGTCTGTAACTGCGCTTTGAGTTCATCCACCTTGCAGGCAGGTTTGTGACTGCTTTTTTGGAGGATTGGAAGTAATTTGGCAGTGGTATGGGAGACAGAGTGACAGGGCTGAGGATGGCTTACAAACAGAAGCAGTATGTAGTGAGACTGCTGCTGAGGAGATGCTGATGATCGGGCAAAATTGCAGTAAATGGGATGACTTACAACGTAAATGAGGGAGAAGATTGAAAAGGGGGCATTGAATACTGGACTGAAGGTACACAGTATATTCTGTTGTTACAGTGGGCCCTGTTGTGGTATTCTCCCACATTCCTCATCCACCTCCTGTACCATGGGGCTCAGGGGTCCACACGACCGAAGCCCCACATGCAGGGTATGGGAACATCTGGTCTATAGGAGTGGGGGTCCACCAGCATGTTAGTGAGGCTCCCACATCTTGAACAGTGATTGGCTGCCTGGGACTCAGCACTACTCATACAGGTGGTTCTCTCTGTTATGTGGTGTTCGACTTACACCCCATGGGAACACAATGGATCTGAGCTAGTCTACAAGTGTACCATCCCGCACTGTCGTTGGCCCACCCCAGGACTAGGCACTGCTCACACAGAGGTTCTCTCTCTCTTAGCTTTCCTCCCACAGAAATTCACCCTCTGTTTAATCACCAGATCCTGCCGACTACACCAAATGACAGATTCGCAGATTCGGTAAGTGGGATAGAATACACTGATTGTAAGTATGCACATTAACTACATATTTACAAGACAAGTAGTGAAACACTCAACCAAGCATTCAAGTCAAGCAAACAGTTATCCAAGCCCCCTGTGTTACAAAACTATAACACTATACGTTCTAAACCCTCAAGCTAAATTGAATGCCCGAAGTGACAGGACAAAACAGACACTAAACATTCACATAGTGACAAATACTTAACTGAAGTGTACGCAGGGCCTTCTGAACTGCAGCACAACTCCCACTGTCTACCATCTCTGTGGCACTTATCATCTACCTGGTCCAAGGTATCCCGGGAGGAAAAGAAAGGCCGTATAATTACCCCTACCATGCTATGATGTCACTAGCTAAAAGGAAACTGGTGGGAGGGGCTTCAATTCTCCTTACATGAGCCAATCCCCACTTCCCACTGAGGGGTGGTTTACTGCCACAGCAGGCTGGATGGTCGTTCTTGCAGAGGAATGATCCTCTGTAGGATTTACCTGATGGCCTCCCTGTGTCTACATCTGCAGGAAGTACATCCAGCTTCAGCTCTGACTAACAAGGAACAGGAGCTGGAGCTGATGGACTCAGGACTGTCTGGGAGCTGGAGACCTCGCAAATGAGACTTTTACTCTGAGGCTTAGCGCCTCAACAATGAGTGGTAAAGTCAGGCAGAGTGATAGTGATAGGGGGGGGATGAGGGAGGCAGACATTAGAATCTGTAGCTGCAAGAAAGATGGCAGGATGGTGTGTTGCCTCCCAGCTGCTGGGGTCCAGGGTGTCTCAGAGCGGCTGCAGAAAATTTCCAAGAGGCAAGGTGAGCAGCCAGAGGTTGTGGTGCACATTGGCACCATTGACGTTGGTAGAAAGGGGGAAGAGGTCCTGTGCAGTGAGTATTGGGAGTTGGAGAAGCAGCTGAAGTGCAGGACTCCAAGGTAATGATCTTCAGATTACTCCATCTGCTAGACCGAGCAGTACAGATAAATGAGCGGCTGAGAAAGTGCTAGCAGGGCAGGGTTTCACTTTTCTGGATCATTGAAATCTCTTCTGGGGAAGGTATGATCTGTTCAAAAAGGACGGGTTACACTTGAACCTAAGGGGACCAATATGCTTGTGGGCAGGTTTGTTAAAGCTGTTGGGGAGGGTTTACTCTAATTTGGCAGGGGGATGGGAACCTGAGTGGTAGGGATAAGGATAGGGATGTTCATATACAAGTCAATGCATTGTGCAGTGAGACTGTAAGGAAAGACAGGCAGATGACAGAGGATAATTGCAGTCAGTTGAATAAACTGGTAAGTGTGATGAATGCAGGTCTGAAAGTGGTATATTTAAATACATGCAGTATATGGAATAAGGTAGATGATATTGTAGTGCAGTTAGAAACTGGAAGGTGTGACACTGCGTCATGACTGAAAAGGGATCATAGTTGGGAACGAGCAACCAAGGGTTGAAAGGACAGGTAGGTAGGCAGAGAGGTGGAATGATTCTGTTGGTAAAAAAGGAAATCAAATCTTTAGGAAGAGATGACGTAAGACTGGAAGCTGTGGGCAGAGTTAAAAAACTACAAGGGGAAAAAGATCCTGATAGGGGTTATTCGCTGGCTTCCAAATCATAGCCAGGAAGAGAGATATAAATTATGATAGAAGATAGAAAAGGGATGTACTAAGGGCAATATTACAATAGATATGGGGGCATTCAATATGCAAGAAGATTGGGAAAATTAGGCTGGTGTGGGATCCTAAGAGGGGGAATTTGTAGAATGCCTATGGGGTGGCTTTTTAGAACAGTGTGGAGTTGACCCCATGAGCAGAAAGGCCATTCTGACTTTGGTGCTGTGCAATGACCCAGACTCGATTAGGGAGTTTAAAGTAAAAGACAGTGGGGGACAGTGATCATAATATGATAGAATTCACTCTGCAGTTTGAGAGGGAAAAAATAAAATCAGATGTATTACAGTGGAGAAAAAGGAATTACAGAGGTATGAGAGAGGAACTGGCAAAAGTTAACTGGAAGGGGACACTATCAGCGATTATGGCAAAGCAGAAATGGCTGGAGATTCTGAAAGAAATACAAAAGGTGCAGGATAGATACACCCCAAAGATGAAGAAGTATTCTAAAGGAAGGATGAGGCAACTGTGTCTGACAAGGTAAGTCAAAGACAGTATAAAAAACAAAAGAGAGGGCATATAATAGAGCAAAATTTAGGGGGAAGTTGGAGGATTAGGAAGTTTTTAAAAACCAACTAAAGGCAACCACAAAAGCCATAAGGAGAGCAAAGATGAAATATGAAAGTAAGCTGCCCAATATTATAGAGGATACAAAAAGATTCTATTTCAGATATATAAGTAGTAAGAGGGGCGAGAATCAATATCAGACTGTGGGAAAAAGATGCTGGAGAGGTTGTAAGGGGAGAGAGATATGTACCAATAAGTATGAATAAATTCTTCTGTGGCTTACAGAGGGGTCCAGGTATTGATTATAACCAATGTTTCCATGACAGACTCCACCATCTACATCATTACTAATGAAATAAGAATTTTGCATTAGTCTTTATTGTGGAAGGCACAAGCAGGATGCCAGAAATTCGAGAGTAACAGGCGCAGAAGTAAGTGTAGTCGCTACTACTAAGGAGAAGGTGCTAGGGAAGCTGAAAGGACTGAAGCTAGATAAATCTCCTGGACAAGATAGTGTACACCCCAGGGTTCTGAAAGAGGTGGTCGAAGAGATTGTGGAGGCATTAATCATGGTCTTTCAAGAATCACTAAATTTAGGAATGGTTCCGGAAGACTGGAAAATTGCAAATGTCTCTCCACTCTTCAAGAAGGGAGAGAGGCAGAAGAAAGGAAATTATAGGCCAGTTAGTCTGACCTCAGTGGTTGGGGAGAGGTTGGAGTCTATTAATAAGGATAACATTTTGGGATATTTCAAGGCACGTGGTAAAGTAGGCCAAAGTCATAATTCTTTCCTTAAACGGGCAATATTGCCTGATAAATTTGCTGGAAATCTTTGAGGAAATAGCAGCTAAAATAAATGAAGGAGAGTTAGTAGATGTTGTGTACTTGGATTTCCAAAGGCTTTTGACAAGGTGCCACACATGAGGCTGCTTAACAAGCTGAGAGCCATGGAATTACAGTAAAGATTCTACCATGGATAGAAGATTGGCTGACTGGCAGGAGCCAAAGAGTAGGAATAAAGCTGGCTTATTCTTGTTGGCTGCTGGTGACTAGTGGATTTCCACAGGAATTGATGGCTTTGTGGTCAAGTTTCCAAATGATTCAAGACAGGTAGAGGGGCAGGAAGAAGTGACTCTGTGGAAGGACTTGGGCAAATTGCGAGAATGGGCAAGGAGGTGGCGGACTGAATATAGGATAGGGAAGTGTATGGCAGGAAGAAATGACTCTGCGGAAGGACTTGGGCAGATTGCGAGAATGGGCAAAGAGGTGGCGGACTGAATATAGGATAGGGAAGTGTATGGTCATGTACTTTGGAAGGAAGAATAAAGGGGTTCTCTGGAAAAAAATGAATAGTCAGAGGTGCAAAGAGACTTGGAAATCCTTGTGCAGGATTCCCTGAAGATTAATTTACAGGTTGAGTTGGTGGGGAGGAAGGCAAATGCAAAGTTAACATTCATTTTGAGAGGACTAGAATATAAAAACAAGGATGTAATGCTGAAACTTTATAAAACATTGGTCAGTCCACACATGGAGTTTTGCGAGCAGTTTTGGGCCCCTTATCAAAAACAGTTGGACAGGCATTCAGGAATAAAAGGATTAACGTATGAAAAGCAATCTAATGGCTCTGGGCCTGTACTCACATGACTGAGGGCAGTTCTCATAGAAACCTATCAAATATTGACAGGCCTAGATAGAGTGGATGTGGAGAGGACGCTTCCTTTAGTGTGCACACACAAAGTACACTGCAGATGCTGTTGTCAAATCAACACGTACAAACAAGCTGGGTGTTTAGTGTGTGTGTGCTTAGAACCACAGCCTCAGAATTGACAGACATTCATTTAGAATAGAGATGAGGAGGAATTTCTTTAACCAGAAGGTGGTGAATCTGTGGAATTTATTGCCACTGATGGCTGTGGAGGGAAAGGAGATTTGAAGTGGAGGCTAATAGATCCTTGATTAGTCAAAGAAACAAGGTTACAGGGAGAAGGCAAGAGAATGAGGTTGAGTGGAATAATAAATTGGCCATGATGGAATGACAGAGCAGACTCAATGGGCCAAATAGCCTAATCCTGAATAGTCTTATGGTTATGGTCACCGAAATATCTGTGGAGAAATATTGCTGACTGACACACTCGGCTTCAGGAGTCATTCTGAGGGACACACTCGGCTTCAGGAGTCATTCTGAGGGACACTCGGCTTCAGGAGTCATTCTGAGGGACACTCTAGGCTTCAGGAGTCATTCTGAGGGACACACTCGGCCTCAGGAGTCATTCTGAGGGACACACTCGGCCTCAGGAGTCATTCTGAGGGACACACTCGGCTTCAGGAGTCATTCTGAGGGACACACTCGGCTTCAGGAGTCATTCTGAGGGACACACTCGGCCTCAGGAGTCATTCTGAGGGACACACTCGGCTTCAGGAGTCATTCTGAGGGACACTCGGCTTCAGGAGTCATTCTGAGGGACACCCGGCTTCAGGAGTCATTCTGAGGGACACTCGGCTTCAGGAGTCATTCTGAGAGACACACTCGGCTTCAGGAGTCATTCTGAGGGACACTCGGCTTCAGGAGTCATTCTGAGGGACACACTCGGCTTCAGGAGTCATTCTGAGGGAAACTCGGCTTCAGGAGTCATTCTGAGGGACACACTCGGCTTCAGGAGTCATTCTGAGAGTGTGGTGAACTATGTGCCTGTTGGGACACGCCCCTGCTGACTGCTCCTGTGGCTCCTCCCACAGGCCCCTGTATAAAGGAGACCTGCGGCCTGACGCTCGGCCTCAGTCTCCAGGACCTTGTATGATAGACACTCACTCCTGGTTCCTTCTTCCAGTCAATAAAAGCCGATATCTCGCCTACGTCTCAGTGTGAGTTATTGATGGTGCATCAGAGAGACACACTCGGCTCCAGGAGTCATTCTGAGGGACACACTCGGCTTCAGGAGTCATTCTGAGGGACACTCGGCTTCAGGAGTCATTCTGAGGGACACCCGGCTTCAGGAGTCATTCTGAGGGACACTCGGCTTCAGGAGTCATTCTGAGAGACACACTCGGCTTCAGGAGTCATTCTGAGGGACACTCGGCTTCAGGAGTCATTCTGAGGGACACACTCGGCTTCAGGAGTCATTCTGAGGGACACACTCGGCTTCAGGAGTCATTCTGAGGGACACACTCGGCTTCAGGAGTCATTCTGAGGGACACTCGGCCTCAGGAGTCATTCTGAGGGACACTCGGCTTCAGGAGTCATTCTGAGGGACACACTCGGCTTCAGGAGTCATTCTGAGGGACACTCGGCTTCAGGAGTCATTCTGAGAGACACTCGGCTTCAGGAGTCATTCTGAGGGACACTCGGCTTCAGGAGTCATTCTGAGGGACACTCTCGGCTTCAGGAGTCATTCTGAGGGACACACTCGGCTTCAGGAGTCATTCTGAGGGACACTCGGCTTCAGGAGTCATGCTGAGGGACACACTCGGCCTCAGGAGTCATTCTGAGGGACACACTCGGCTTCAGCAGTCATTCTGAGGGACACACTCAGCTTCAGGAGTCATTCTGAGGGACACACTCGGCTTCAGGAGTCATTCTGAGGGACACACTCGGCTTCAGGAGTCATTCTGAGGGACACTCGGCTTCAGGAGTCATTCTGAGGGACACTCGGCTTCAGGAGTCATTCTGAGGGACACACTCGGCTTCAGGAGTCATTCTGAGGGACACACTCGGCTTCAGGAGTCATTCTGAGGGACACACTCGGCCTCAGGAGTCATTCTGAGGGACACACTCGGCTTCAGGAGTCATTCTGAGGGGGACACTCGGCTTCAGGAGTCATTCTGAGGGACACACTCGGCCTCAGGAGTCATTCTGAGGGACACTCGGCTTCAGGAGTCATTCTGAGGGACACTCGGCTTCAGGAGTCATTCTGAGGGACACACTCGGCTTCAGGAGTCATTCTGAGGGACACACTCGGCCTCAGGAGTCATTCTGAGGGACACCCGGCTTCAGGAGTCATTCTGAGAGACACTCGGCTTCAGGAGTCATTCTGAGGGACACACTCGGCTTCAGGAGTCATTCTGAGGGACACACTCGGCTTCAGGAGTCATTCTGAGGGACACTCGGCTTCAGGAGTCATTCTGAGGGACACTCGGCTTCAGGAGTCATTCTGAGGGACACACTCGGCTTCAGGAGTCATTCTGAGGGAAACTCGGCTTCAGGAGTCATTCTGAGGGACACACTCGGCTTCAGGAGTCATTCTGAGAGACACACTCGGCTCCAGGAGTCATTCTGAGGGACACACTCGGCCTCAGGAGTCATTCTGAGGGACACACTCGGCTTCAGGAGCCATTCTGAGGGACACTCGGCTTCAGGAGTCATTCTGAGGGACACTCGGCTTCATGAGTCATTCTGAGGGACACACTCGGCCTCAGGAGTCATTCTGAGGGACACTCGGCTTCAGGAGTCATTCTGAGGGACACTCGGCTTCAGGAGTCATTCTGAGGGACACACTCGGCCTCAGGAGTCATTCTGAGGGACACACTCGGCTTCAGGAGTCATTCTGAGGGACACACCCGGCTTCAGGAGTCATTCTGAGGGACACTCGGCTTCAGGAGTCATTCTGAGGGACACACTCGGCTTCAGGAGTCATTCTGAGGGACACACTCGGCCTCAGGAGTCATTCTGAGAGACACTCGGCTTCAGGAGTCATTCTGAGGGACACACTCGGCTTCAGGAGTCATTCTGAGGGACACACTCGGCTTCAGGAGTCATTCTGAGGGACACTCGGCTTCAGGAGTCATTCTGAGGGACACTCGGCTTCAGGAGTCATTCTGAGGGACACCAGGCTTCAGGAGTCATTCTGAGGGACACACTCGGCTTCAGGAGTCATTTTGAGGGACACTCGGCTTCAGGAGTCATTCTGAGGGACACTCGGCTTCAGGAGTCATTCTGAGGGACACACTCGGCTTCAGGAGTCATTCTGAGGGACACACTCGGCCTCAGGAGTCATTCTGAGAGACACTCGGCTTCAGGAGTCATTCTGAGGGACACACTCGGCTTCAGGAGTCATTCTGAGGGACACTCGGCTTCAGGAGTCATTCTGAGGGACACTCGGCTTCAGGAGTCATTCTGAGGGACACACTCGGCTTCAGGAGTCATTCTGAGGGACACACTCGGCTTCAGGAGTCATTCTGAGGGACACTCGGCTTCAGGAGTCAATCTGAGAGACACACTCGGCTTCAGGAGTCATTCTGAGGGACACTCGGCTTCAGGAGTCATTCTGAGGGACACTCGGCTTCAGGAGTCATTCTGAGGGACACACTCGGCTTCAGGAGTCATTCTGAGGGACACTCGGCTTCAGGAGTCATTCTGAGGGACACACCCGGATTCAGGAGTCATTCTGAGGGACACTCGGCTTCAGGAGTCATTCTGAGAGACACACTCGGATTCAGGAGTCATTCTGAGGGACACTCGGCTTCAGGAGTCATTCTGAGGGACACACTCGGCTTCAGGAGTCATTCTGAGGGACACTCGGCTTCAGGAGTCATTCTGAGGGACACTCGGCTTCAGGAGTCATTCTGAGGGACACTCGGCCTCAGGAGTCATTCTGAGGGACACTCGGCTTCAGGAGTCATTCTGAGGGACACTCGGCTTCAGGAGTCATTCTGAGAGACACTCGGCTTCAGGAGTCATTCTGAGGGACACTCGGCCTCAGGAGTCATTCTGAGGGACACACTCGGCTTCAGGAGTCATTCTGAGGGACACTCTAGGCTTCAGGAGTCATTCTGAGGGACACACTCGGCTTCAGGAGTCATTCTGAGGGACACACTCGGCTTCAGGAGTCATTCTGAGGGACACTCGGCTTCAGGAGTCATTCTGAGGGACACACGGCTTCAGGAGTCATTCTGAGGGACACACTCGGCTTCAGGAGTCATTCTGAGGGACACTCGGCTTCAGGAGTCATTCTGAGGGACACACTCGGCCTCAGGAGTCATTCTGAGGGACACTCGGCTTCAGGAGTCATTCTGAGGGACACTCGGCTTCAGGAGTCATTCTGAGGGACAGTCGGCTTCAGGAGTCATTCTGAGGGACACACTCGGCCTCAGGAGTCATTCTGAGGGACACTCGGCTTCAGGAGTCATTCTGAGGGACACTCGGCTTCAGGAGTCATTCTGAGGGACACTCGGCTTCAGGAGTCATTCTGAGGGACACACTCGGCTTCAGGAGTCATTCTGAGGGACACACTCGGCTTCAGGAGTCATTCTGAGGGACACTCGGCTTCAGGAGTCATTCTGAGGGACACACCCGGCTTCAGGAGTCATTCTGAGGGACACTCGGCTTCAGGAGTCATTCTGAGGGACACTCGGCTTCAGGAGTCATTCTGAGAGACACACCCGGCTTCAGGAGTCATTCTGAGGGACACTCGGCTTCAGGAGTCATTCTGAGGGACACACTCGGCTTCAGGAGTCATTCTGAGAGACACTCGGCTTCAGGAGTCATTCTGAGGGACACACTCGGCTTCAGGAGTCATTCTGAGGGACACTCGGCTTCAGGAGTCATTCTGAGGGACACACTCGGCTTCAGGAGTCATTCTGAGGGACACTCGGCTTCAGGAGTCATTCTGAGGGACACTCGGCTTCAGGAGTCATTCTGAGGGACACTCTAGGCTTCAGGAGTCATTCTGAGGGACACTCGGCTTCAGGAGTCATTCTGAGGGACACACTCGGCTTCAGGAGTCATTCTGAGGGACACTCGGCTTCAGGAGTCATTCTGAGGGACACACTCGGCTTCAGGAGTCATTCTGAGGGACACACCCGGCTTCAGGAGTCATTCTGAGGGACACTCGGCTTCAGGAGTCATTCTGAGGGACACACCCGGCTTCAGGCGTCATTCTGAGGGACACCCGGCTTCAGGAGTCATTCTGAGGGACACTCGGCTTCAGGAGTCATTCTGAGGGACACTCGGCTTCAGGAGTCATTCTGAGGGACACACCCGGCTTCAGGGGTCAATCTGAGGGACACACTCGGCTTCAGGAGTCATTCTGAGGGACACTCGGCTTCAGGAGTCATTCTGAGAGACACTCGGCTTCAGGAGTCATTCTGAGGGACACACCCGGCTTCAGGAGTCATTCTGAGGGACACACCCGGCTTCAGGAGTCATTCTGAGGGACACTCGGCTTCAGGAGTCAATCTGAGGGACACACTCGGCCTCAGGAGTCATTCTGAGAGACACACTCGGCTTCAGGAGTCATTCTGAGGGACACACCCGGCTTCAGGAGTCATTCTGAGGGACACTCGGACTCAGGAGTCATTCTGAGGGACACACCCGGCTTCAGGAGTCATTCTGAGGGACACTCGGCTTCAGGAGTCATTCTGAGGGACACACTCGGCCTCAGGAGTCATTCTGAGGGACACACCCGGCTTCAGGAGTCAATCTGAGGGACACACTCGGCTTCAGGAGTCGTTCTGAGGGACACTCGGCTTCAGGAGTCATTCTGAGGGACACACTCGGCTTCAGGAGTCGTTCTGAGGGACACTCGGCTTCAGGAGTCATTCTGAGGGACACACTCGGCCTCAGGAGTCATTCTGAGGGACACTCGGCCTCAGGAGTCATTCTGAGGGACACACTCGGCCTCAGGAGTCATTCTGAGGGACACACTCGGCTTCAGGAGTCATTCTGAGGGACACTCGGCTTCAGGAGTCATTCTGAGAGACACTCGGCTTCAGGAGTCATTCTGAGGGACACACCCGGCTTCAGGAGTCATTCTGAGGGACACACCCGGCTTCAGGAGTCATTCTGAGGGACACTCGGCTTCAGGAGTCATTCTGAGGGACACACTCGGCTTCAGGAGTCATTCTGAGGGACACACCCGGCTTCAGGAGTCATTCTGAGGGACACTCGGCTTCAGGAGTCATTCTGAGGGACACACTCGGCCTCAGGAGTCATTCTGAGGGACACACTCGGCCTCAGGAGTCATTCTGAGGGACACACCCGGCTTCAGGAGTCAATCTGAGGGACACACTCGGCTTCAGGAGTCATTCTGAGGGACACTCGGCTTCAGGAGTCATTCTGAGGGACACACTCGGCTTCAGGAGTCGTTCTGAGGGACACTCTGCTTCAGGAGTCGTTCTGAGGGACACACTCGGCCTCAGGAGTCATTCTGAGGGACACTCGGCCTCAGGAGTCATTCTGAGGGACACACTCGGCCTCAGGAGTCATTCTGAGGGACACACTCGGCTTCAGGAGTCATTCTGAGGGACACACTCGGCCTCAGGAGTCATTCTGAGGGACACTCGGCCTCAGGAGTCATTCTGAGGGACACACTCGGCCTCAGGAGTCATTCTGAGGGACACACTCGGCTTCAGGAGTCATTCTGAGGGACACACTCGGCTTCAGGAGTCATTCTGAGGGACACTCGGCTTCAGGAGACATTCTGAGGGACACACTCGGCTTCAGGAGTCATTCTGAGGGACACTCGGCTTCAGGAGTCATTCTGAGGGACACACTCGGCTTCAGGAGTCATTCTGAGGGACACACCCGGCTTCAGGAGTCATTCTGAGGGACACACTCGGCTTCAGGAGTCATTCTGAGGGACACTCGGCCTCAGGAGTCATTCTGAGGGACACTCGGCTTCAGGAGTCATTCTGAGAGACACTCGGCTTCAGGAGTCATTCTGAGGGACACACCCGGCTTCAGGAGTCATTCTGAGGGACACACCCGGCTTCAGGAGTCATTCTGAGGGACACTCGGCTTCAGGAGTCATTCTGAGGGACACACTCGGCTTCAGGAGTCATTCTGAGGGACACACCCGGCTTCAGGAGTCATTCTGAGGGACACTCGGCTTCAGGAGTCATTCTGAGGGACACACTCGGCCTCAGGAGTCATTCTGAGGGACACACTCGGCCTCAGGAGTCATTCTGAGGGACACACCCGGCTTCAGGAGTCAATCTGAGGGACACACTCGGCTTCAGGAGTCATTCTGAGGGACACTCGGCTTCAGGAGTCATTCTGAGGGACACACTCGGCTTCAGGAGTCGTTCTGAGGGACACTCTGCTTCAGGAGTCGTTCTGAGGGACACACTCGGCCTCAGGAGTCATTCTGAGGGACACTCGGCCTCAGGAGTCATTCTGAGGGACACACTCGGCCTCAGGAGTCATTCTGAGGGACACACTCGGCTTCAGGAGTCATTCTGAGGGACACACCCGGCTTCAGGAGTCATTCTGAGGGACACACCCGGCTTCAGGAGTCATTCTGAGGGACACTCGGCTTCAGGAGTCATTCTGAGGGACATACTCGGCTTCAGGAGTCATTCTGAGGGACACACCCGGATTCAGGAGTCATTCTGAGGGACACTCGGCTTCAGGAGTCATTCTGAGGGACACACTCGGCCTCAGGAGTCATTCTGAGGGACACACTCGGCCTCAGGAGTCATTCTGAGGGACACACCCGGCTTCAGGAGTCAATCTGAGGGACACACTCGGCTTCAGGAGTCATTCTGAGGGACACTCGGCTTCAGGAGTCATTCTGAGGGACACACTCGGCTTCAGGAGTCGTTCTGAGGGACACTCTGCTTCAGGAGTCGTTCTGAGGGACACACTCGGCCTCAGGAGTCATTCTGAGGGACACTCGGCCTCAGGAGTCATTCTGAGGGACACACTCGGCCTCAGGAGTCATTCTGAGGGACACTCGGCTTCAGGAGTCATTCTGAGGGACACACTCGGCTTCAGGAGTCATTCTGAGGGACACACCCGGCTTCAGGAGTCATTCTGAGGGACACTCGGCTTCAGGAGTCATTCTGAGGGACACACTCGGCCTCAGGAGTCATTCTGAGGGACACACTCGGCCTCAGGAGTCATTCTGAGGGACACACCCGGCTTCAGGAGTCAATCTGAGGGACACACTCGGCTTCAGGAGTCATTCTGAGGGACACTCGGCTTCAGGAGTCATTCTGAGGGACACACTCGGCTTCAGGAGTCGTTCTGAGGGACACTCTGCTTCAGGAGTCGTTCTGAGGGACACACTCAGCCTCAGGAGTCATTCTGAGGGACACTCGGCCTCAGGAGTCATTCTGAGGGACACACTCGGCCTCAGGAGTCATTCTGAGGGACACACTCGGCTTCAGGAGTCATTCTGAGGGACACACCCGGCTTCAGGAGTCATTCTGAGGGACACACCCGGCTTCAGGAGTCATTCTGAGGGACACTCGGCTTCAGGAGTCATTCTGAGGGACACACTCGGCTTCAGGAGTCATTCTGAGGGACACACCCGGCTTCAGGAGTCATTCTGAGGGACACTCGGCTTCAGGAGTCATTCTGAGGGACACACTCGGCTTCAGGAGTCATTCTGAGGGACACACCCGGCTTCAGGAGTCATTCTGAGGGACACTCGGCTTCAGGAGTCATTCTGAGGGACACACCCGGCTTCAGGAGTCATTCTGAGGGACACTCGGCTTCAGGAGTCATTCTGAGGGACACACTCGGCCTCAGGAGTCATTCTGAGGGACACACTCGGCCTCAGGAGTCATTCTGAGGGACACACCCGGCTTCAGGAGTCAATCTGAGGGACACACTCGGCTTCAGGAGTCATTCTGAGGGACACTCGGCTTCAGGAGTCATTCTGAGGGACACACTCGGCTTCAGGAGTCGTTCTGAGGGACACTCTGCTTCAGGAGTCGTTCTGAGGGACACACTCGGCCTCAGGAGTCATTCTGAGGGACACTCGGCCTCAGGAGTCATTCTGAGGGACACACTCGGCCTCAGGAGTCATTCTGAGGGACACACTCGGCTTCAGGAGTCATTCTGAGGGACACACTCGGCCTCAGGAGTCATTCTGAGGGACACTCGGCCTCAGGAGTCATTCTGAGGGACACACTCGGCCTCAGGAGTCATTCTGAGGGACACACTCGGCTTCAGGAGTCATTCTGAGGGACACACTCGGCTTCAGGAGTCATTCTGAGGGACACTCGGCTTCAGGAGACATTCTGAGGGACACACTCGGCTTCAGGAGTCATTCTGAGGGACACTCGGCTTCAGGAGTCATTCTGAGGGACACACTCGGCTTCAGGAGTCATTCTGAGGGACACACCCGGCTTCAGGAGTCATTCTGAGGGACACACTCGGCTTCAGGAGTCATTCTGAGGGACACTCGGCCTCAGGAGTCATTCTGAGGGACACTCGGCTTCAGGAGTCATTCTGAGAGACACTCGGCTTCAGGAGTCATTCTGAGGGACACACCCGGCTTCAGGAGTCATTCTGAGGGACACACCCGGCTTCAGGAGTCATTCTGAGGGACACTCGGCTTCAGGAGTCATTCTGAGGGACACACTCGGCTTCAGGAGTCATTCTGAGGGACACACCCGGCTTCAGGAGTCATTCTGAGGGACACTCGGCTTCAGGAGTCATTCTGAGGGACACACTCGGCCTCAGGAGTCATTCTGAGGGACACACTCGGCCTCAGGAGTCATTCTGAGGGACACACCCGGCTTCAGGAGTCAATCTGAGGGACACACTCGGCTTCAGGAGTCATTCTGAGGGACACTCGGCTTCAGGAGTCATTCTGAGGGACACACTCGGCTTCAGGAGTCGTTCTGAGGGACACTCTGCTTCAGGAGTCGTTCTGAGGGACACACTCGGCCTCAGGAGTCATTCTGAGGGACACTCGGCCTCAGGAGTCATTCTGAGGGACACACTCGGCCTCAGGAGTCATTCTGAGGGACACACTCGGCTTCAGGAGTCATTCTGAGGGACACACCCGGCTTCAGGAGTCATTCTGAGGGACACACCCGGCTTCAGGAGTCATTCTGAGGGACACTCGGCTTCAGGAGTCATTCTGAGGGACACACTCGGCTTCAGGAGTCATTCTGAGGGACACACCCGGATTCAGGAGTCATTCTGAGGGACACTCGGCTTCAGGAGTCATTCTGAGGGACACACTCGGCCTCAGGAGTCATTCTGAGGGACACACTCGGCCTCAGGAGTCATTCTGAGGGACACACCCGGCTTCAGGAGTCAATCTGAGGGACACACTCGGCTTCAGGAGTCATTCTGAGGGACACTCGGCTTCAGGAGTCATTCTGAGGGACACACTCGGCTTCAGGAGTCGTTCTGAGGGACACACTGCTTCAGGAGTCGTTCTGAGGGACACACTCGGCCTCAGGAGTCATTCTGAGGGACACTCGGCCTCAGGAGTCATTCTGAGGGACACACTCGGCCTCAGGAGTCATTCTGAGGGACACTCGGCTTCAGGAGTCATTCTGAGGGACACACTCGGCTTCAGGAGTCATTCTGAGGGACACACCCGGCTTCAGGAGTCATTCTGAGGGACACTCGGCTTCAGGAGTCATTCTGAGGGACACACTCGGCCTCAGGAGTCATTCTGAGGGACACACTCGGCCTCAGGAGTCATTCTGAGGGACACACCCGGCTTCAGGAGTCAATCTGAGGGACACACTCGGCTTCAGGAGTCATTCTGAGGGACACTCGGCTTCAGGAGTCATTCTGAGGGACACACTCGGCTTCAGGAGTCGTTCTGAGGGACACTCTGCTTCAGGAGTCGTTCTGAGGGACACACTCAGCCTCAGGAGTCATTCTGAGGGACACTCGGCCTCAGGAGTCATTCTGAGGGACACACTCGGCCTCAGGAGTCATTCTGAGGGACACACTCGGCTTCAGGAGTCATTCTGAGGGACACACCCGGCTTCAGGAGTCATTCTGAGGGACACACCCGGCTTCAGGAGTCATTCTGAGGGACACTCGGCTTCAGGAGTCATTCTGAGGGACACACTCGGCTTCAGGAGTCATTCTGAGGGACACACCCGGCTTCAGGAGTCATTCTGAGGGACACTCGGCTTCAGGAGTCATTCTGAGGGACACACTCGGCTTCAGGAGTCATTCTGAGGGACACACCCGGCTTCAGGAGTCATTCTGAGGGACACTCGGCTTCAGGAGTCATTCTGAGGGACACACTCGGCCTCAGGAGTCATTCTGAGGGACACACTCGGCCTCAGGAGTCATTCTGAGGGACACACCCGGCTTCAGGAGTCAATCTGAGGGACACACTCGGCTTCAGGAGTCATTCTGAGGGACACTCGGCTTCAGGAGTCATTCTGAGGGACACACTCGGCTTCAGGAGTCGTTCTGAGGGACACTCTGCTTCAGGAGTCGTTCTGAGGGACACACTCGGCCTCAGGAGTCATTCTGAGGGACACTCGGCCTCAGGAGTCATTCTGAGGGACACACTCGGCCTCAGGAGTCATTCTGAGGGACACACTCGGCTTCAGGAGTCATTCTGAGGGACACACCCGGCTTCAGGAGTCATTCTGAGGGACACACCCGGCTTCAGGAGTCATTCTGAGGGACACTCGGCTTCAGGAGTCATTCTGAGGGACACACTCGGCTTCAGGAGTCATTCTGAGGGACACACCCGGCTTCAGGAGTCATTCTGAGGGACACTCGGCTTCAGGAGTCATTCTGAGGGACACACTCGGCCTCAGGAGTCATTCTGAGGGACACACTCGGCCTCAGGAGTCATTCTGAGGGACACACCCGGCTTCAGGAGTCAATCTGAGGGACACACTCGGCTTCAGGAGTCATTCTGAGGGACACTCGGCTTCAGGAGTCATTCTGAGGGACACACTCGGCTTCAGGAGTCGTTCTGAGGGACACTCTGCTTCAGGAGTCGTTCTGAGGGACACACTCGGCCTCAGGAGTCATTCTGAGGGACACTCGGCCTCAGGAGTCTTTCTGAGGGACACACTCGGCCTCAGGAGTCATTCTGAGGGACACACTCGGCTTCAGGAGTCATTCTGAGGGACACACTCGGCCTCAGGAGTCATTCTGAGGGACACTCGGCCTCAGGAGTCATTCTGAGGGACACACTCGGCCTCAGGAGTCATTCTGAGGGACACACTCGGCTTCAGGAGTCATTCTGAGGGACACACTCGGCTTCAGGAGTCATTCTGAGGGACACTCGGCTTCAGGAGACATTCTGAGGGACACACTCGGCTTCAGGAGTCATTCTGAGGGACACTCGGCTTCAGGAGTCATTCTGAGGGACACACTCGGCTTCAGGAGTCATTCTGAGGGACACACCCGGCTTCAGGAGTCATTCTGAGGGACACACTCGGCTTCAGGAGTCATTCTGAGGGACACTCGGCCTCAGGAGTCATTCTGAGGGACACTCGGCTTCAGGAGTCATTCTGAGAGACACTCGGCTTCAGGAGTCATTCTGAGGGACACACCCGGCTTCAGGAGTCATTCTGAGGGACACACCCGGCTTCAGGAGTCATTCTGAGGGACACTCGGCTTCAGGAGTCATTCTGAGGGACACACTCGGCTTCAGGAGTCATTCTGAGGGACACACCCGGCTTCAGGAGTCATTCTGAGGGACACTCGGCTTCAGGAGTCATTCTGAGGGACACACTCGGCCTCAGGAGTCATTCTGAGGGACACACTCGGCCTCAGGAGTCATTCTGAGGGACACACCCGGCTTCAGGAGTCAATCTGAGGGACACACTCGGCTTCAGGAGTCATTCTGAGGGACACTCGGCTTCAGGAGTCATTCTGAGGGACACACTCGGCTTCAGGAGTCGTTCTGAGGGACACTCTGCTTCAGGAGTCGTTCTGAGGGACACACTCGGCCTCAGGAGTCATTCTGAGGGACACTCGGCCTCAGGAGTCATTCTGAGGGACACACTCGGCCTCAGGAGTCATTCTGAGGGACACACTCGGCTTCAGGAGTCATTCTGAGGGACACACTCGGCCTCAGGAGTCATTCTGAGGGACACTCGGCCTCAGGAGTCATTCTGAGGGACACACTCGGCCTCAGGAGTCATTCTGAGGGACACACTCGGCTTCAGGAGTCATTCTGAGGGACACACTCGGCTTCAGGAGTCATTCTGAGGGACACTCGGCTTCAGGAGACATTCTGAGGGACACACTCGGCTTCAGGAGTCATTCTGAGGGACACTCGGCTTCAGGAGTCATTCTGAGGGACACACTCGGCTTCAGGAGTCATTCTGAGGGACACACCCGGCTTCAGGAGTCATTCTGAGGGACACACTCGGCTTCAGGAGTCATTCTGAGGGACACTCGGCCTCAGGAGTCATTCTGAGGGACACTCGGCTTCAGGAGTCATTCTGAGGGACACTCGGCTTCAGGAGTCATTCTGAGGGACACTCGGCTTCAGGAGTCATTCTGAGGGACACACCCGGCTTCAGGAGTCATTCTGAGGGACACTCGGCTTCAGGAGTCATTCTGAGGGACACTCGGCTTCAGGAGACATTCTGAGGGACACTCGGCTTCAGGAGTCATTCTGAGGGACACACCCGGCTTCAGGAGTCATTCTGAGGGACACTCGGCTTCAGGAGTCATTTTGAGGGACACACTCGGCTTCAGGTGTAATTCTGAGGGACACACTCGGCTTCAGGAGTCATTCTGAGGGACACTCGGCTTCAGGAGTCATTCTGAGGGACACACTCGGCTTCAGGAGTCATTCTGAGGGACACTCGGCCTCAGGAGTCATTCTGAGGGACACACTCGGCTTCAGGAGTCATTCTGAGGGACACACTCGGCTTCACGAGTCATTCTGAGGGACACACTCGGCTTCAGGAGTCATTCTGAGGGACACTCGGCCTCAGGAGTCATTCTGAGGGACACACTCGGCCTCAGGAGTCATTCTGAGGGACACTCGGCTTCAGGAGTCATTCTGAGGGACACACTCGGCTTCAGGAGTCATTCTGAGGGACACACTCGGCTCCAGGAGTCATTCTGAGGGACACACTCGGCTTCAGGAGTCATTCTGAGGGACACACTCGGCTCCAGGAGTCATTCTGAGGGACACACTCGGCTTCAGGAGTCATTCTGAGGGACACACTCGGCTTCAGGAGTCATTCTGAGGGACACTCGGCTTCAGGAGTCATTCTGAGGGACACACTCGGCTTCAGGAGTCATTCTGAGGGACACTCGGCTTCAGGAGTCATTCTGAGGGACACTTGGCTTCAGGAGTCATTCTGAGGGACACACTCGGCCTCAGGAGTCATTCTGAGGGACACACTCGGCTTCAGGAGTCATTCTGAGGGACACACTCGGCTTCAGGAGTCATTCTGACGGACACACTCGGCTTCAGGAGTCATTCTGAGGGACACTCGACTTCAGGAGTCATTCTGAGGGACACACTCGGCTTCAGGAGTCATTCTGAGGGACACTCGACTTCAGGAGTCATTCTGAGGGACACACTCGGCTTCAGGGGTCATTCTGAGGGACACACTCGGCTTCAGGAGTCATTCTGAGGGACACTCGGCTTCAGGAGTCATTCTGAGGGACACACTCGGCTTCAGGAGTCATTCTGAGGGACACTCGGCTTCAGGAGTCATTCTGAGGGACACACTCGGCTTCAGGAGTCATTCTGAGGGACACACTCGGCTTCAAGAGTCATTCTGAGGGACACTCGGCTTCAGGAGTCATTCTGAGGGACACACTCGGCTTCAGGAGTCATTCTGAGGGACATTCGGCTTCAGGAGTCATTCTGAGGGACACACTCGGCTTCAGGAGTCATTCTGAGGGACACACTCGGCTTCAGGAGTCATTCTGAGGGACACTCGGCTTCAGGAGTCATTCTGAGGGACACTCGGCTTCAGGAGTCATTCTGAGGGACACACTCGGCTTCAGGAGTCATTCTGAGGGACACTCGGCTTCAGGAGTCATTCTGAGGGACACTCGGCTTCAGGAGTCATTCTGAGGGACACACTCGGCTTCAGGACTCATTCTGAGGGACACTCGGCTTCAGGAGTCATTCTGAGGGACACTCGGCTTCAGGAGTCATTCTGAGGGACACACTCGGCCTCAGGAGTCATTCTGAGGGACACTCGGCTTCAGGAGTCATTCTGAGGGACACTCGGCTTCAGGAGTCATTCTGAGGGACACACCCGGCTTCAGGAGTCATTCTGAGGGACACTCGGCTTCAGGAGTCATTCTGAGGGACACTCGGCTTCAGGAGTCATTCTGAGGGACACTCGGCTTCAGGAGTCATTCTGAGGGACACACCCGGCTTCAGGAGTCATTCTGAGGGACACTCGGCTTCAGGAGTCATTCTGAGGGACACACTCGGCTTCAGGAGTCATTCTGAGGGACACACTCGGCTTCAGGAGTCATTCTGAGGGACACTCGGCTTCAGGAGTCATTCTGAGGGACACACTCGGCTTCAGGAGTCATTCTGAGGGACACTCGGCCTTAGGAGTCATTCTGAGGGACACACTCGGCTTCAGGAGTCATTCGGAGGGACACACTCGGCTTCACGAGTCATTCTGAGGGACACACTCGGCTTCAGGAGTCATTCTGAGGGACACACTCGGCCTCAGGAGTCTTTCTGAGGGACACTCGGCTTCAGTAGTCATTCTGAGGGACACACTCGGCTTCAGGAGTCATTCTGAGGGACACACCCGGCTTCAGGAGTCATTCTGAGGGACACACTCGGACTCAGGAGTCATTCTGAGGGACACATTCGGCTTCAGGAGTCATTCTGAGGGACACTCGGCTTCAGGAGTCATTCTGAGGGACACACTCGGCTTCAGGAGTCATTCTGAGGGACACTCGGCTTCAGGAGTCATTCTGAGGGACACTTGGCCTCAGGAGTCATTCTGAGGGACACACTCGGCTCCAGGAGTCATTCTGAGGGACACACTCGGCTTCAGGAGTCATTCTGAGGGACACTCGGCTTCAGGAGTCATTCTGAGGGACACACTCGGCCTCAGGAGTCATTCTGAGGGACACACTCGGCTTCAGGAGTCATTCTGAGGGACACACTCGGCTTCAGGAGTCATTCTGAGGGACACTCGACTTCAGGAGTCATTCTGAGGGACACACTCGGCTTCAGGGGTCATTCTGAGGGACACACTCGGCTTCAGGAGTCATTCTGAGGGACACTCGGCTTCAGGAGTCATTCTGAGGGACACACTCGGCTTCAGGAGTCATTCTGAGGGACACACTCGGCTTCAGGAGTCATTCTGAGGGACACATTCGGCTTCAGGAGTCATTCTGAGGGACACTCGGCTTCAGGAGTCATTCTGAGGGACACACTCGGCTTCAAGAGTCATTCTGAGGGACACTCGGCTTCAGGAGTCATTCTGAGGGACACACTCGGCTTCAGGAGTCATTCTGAGGGACACTCGGCTTCAGGAGTCATTCTGAGGGACACACTCGGCTTCAGGAGTCATTCTGAGGGACACACTCGGCTTCAGGAGTCATTCTGAGGGACACTCGGCTTCAGGAGTCATTCTGAGGGACACTCGGCTTCAGGAGTCATTCTGAGGGACACACTCGGCTTCAGGAGTCATTCTGAGGGACACTCGGCTTCAGGAGTCATTCTGAGGGACACACTCGGCTTCAGGAGTCATTCTGAGGGACACTCGGCTTCAGGAGTCATTCTGAGGGACACTCGGCTTCAGGAGTCATTCTGAGGGACACACTCGGCTTCAGGAGTCATTCTGAGGGACACTCGGCTTCAGGAGTCATTCTGAGGGACACTCGGCTTCAGGAGTCATTCTGAGGGACACACTCGGCTTCAGGACTCATTCTGAGGGACACTCGGCTTCAGGAGTCATTCTGAGGGACACTCTCGGCTTCAGGAGTCATTCTGAGGGACACTCGGCTTCAGGAGTCATTCTGAGGGACACACTCGGCTTCAGGAGTCATTCTGAGGGACACTCGGCTTCAGGAGTCATTCTGAGGGACACTTGGCCTCAGGAGTCATTCTGAGGGACACACTCGGCTCCAGGAGTCATTCTGAGGGACACACTCGGCTTCAGGAGTCATTCTGAGGGACACTCGGCTTCAGGAGTCATTCTGAGGGACACACTCGGCCTCAGGAGATTCTGAGGGACACACTCTGCTTCAGGAGTCATTCTGAGGGACACACTCGGCTTCAGGAGTCATTCTGAGGGACACACTCGGCTTCAGGAGTCATTCTGAGGGTCACTCGACTTCAGGAGTCATTCTGAGGGACACACTCGGCTTCAGGGGTCATTCTGAGGGACACACTCGGCTTCAGGAGTCATTCTGAGGGACACTCGGCTTCAGGAGTCATTCTGAGGGACACACTCGGCTTCAGGAGTCATTCTGAGGGACACACTCGGCTTCAGGAGTCATTCTGAGGGCCACACCCGGCTTCAGGAGTCATTCTGAGGGACACTCGTCTTCAGGAGTCATTCTGAGGGACACATTCGGCTTCAGGAGTCATTCTGAGGGACACTCGGCTTCAGGAGTCATTCTGAGGGACACACTCGGCCTCAAGAGTCATTCTGAGGGACACTCGGCTTCAGGAGTCATTCTGAGGGACACACTCGGCCTCAAGAGTCATTCTGAGGGACACTCGGCTTCAGGAGTCATTCTGAGGGGCACACTCGTCTTCAAGAGTCATTCTGAGGGACACTCGGCTTCAGGAGTCATTCTGAGGGACACACTCGGCTTCAGGAGTCATTCTGAGGGACACTCGGCTTCAGGAGTCATTCTGAGGGACACACTCGGCTTCAGGAGTCATTCTGAGGGACACACTCGGCTTCAGGAGTCATTCTGAGGGACACTCGGCTTCAGGAGTCATTCTGAGGGACACTCGGCTTCAGGAGTCATTCTGAGGGACACACTCGGCTTCAGGAGTCATTCTGAGGGACACTCGGCTTCAGGAGTCATTCTGAGGGACACTCGGCTTCAGGAGTCATTCTGAGGGACACACTCGGCTTCAGGACTCATTCTGAGGGACACTCGGCTTCAGGAGTCATTCTGAGGGACACTCGGCTTCAGGAGTCATTCTGAGGGACACACTCGGCCTCAGGAGTCATTCTGAGGGACACTCGGCTTCAGGAGTCATTCTGAGGGACACTCAGCTTCAGGAGTCATTCAGAGGGACACACCCGGCTTCAGGAGTCATTCTGAGGGACACTCGGCTTCAGGAGTCATTCTGAGGGACACTCGGCTTCAGGAGTCATTCTGAGGGACACTCGGCTTCAGGAGTCATTCTGAGGGACACACTCGGCTTCAGGAGTCATTCTGAGGGACACACTCGGCTTCAGGAGTCATTCTGAGGGACACCCGTCTTCAGGAGTCATTCTGAGAGACACACTCGGCTTCAGGAGTCATTCTGAGGGACACACTCGGCTTCAGGAGTCATTCTTAGGGACACCCGGCTTCAGGAGTCATTCTGAGGGACACTCGGCTTCAGGAGTCATTCTGAGGGACACACTCGGCTTCAGGAGTCATTCTGAGGGACACACTCGGCTTCAGGAGTCATTCTGAGGGACTCTCGGCTTCAGGAGTCATTCTGAGGGACACACTCGGCTTCAGGAGTCATTCTGAGGGACACTCGGCCTCAGGAGTCATTCTGAGGGTCACACTCGGCTTCAGGAGTCATTCTGAGGGACACACTCGGCTTCACGAGTCATTCTGAGGGACACACTCGGCTTCAGGAGTCATTCTGAGGGACACACTCGGCCTCAGGAGTCATTCTGAGGGACACTCGGCTTCAGGAGTCATTCTGAGGGACACACTCGGCTTCAGGAGTCATTCTGAGGGACACACCCGGCTTCAGGAGTCATTCTGAGGGACACACTCGGACTCAGGAGTCATTCTGAGGGACACATTCGGCTTCAGGAGTCATTCTGAGGGACACTCGGCTTCAGGAGTCATTCTGAGGGACACACTCGGCTTCAGGAGTCATTCTGAGGGACACTCGGCTTCAGGAGTCATTCTGAGGGACACTTGGCCTCAGGAGTCATTCTGAGGGACACACTCGGCTCCAGGAGTCATTCTGAGGGACACACTCGGCTTCAGGAGTCATTCTGAGGGACACTCGGCTTCAGGAGTCATTCTGAGGGACACACTCGGCCTCAGGAGTCATTCTGAGGGACACACTCGGCTTCAGGAGTCATTCTGAGGGACACACTCGGCTTCAGGAGTCATTCTGAGGGACACTCGACTTCAGGAGTCATTCTGAGGGACACACTCGGCTTCAGGGGTCATTCTGAGGGACACACTCGGCTTCAGGAGTCATTCTGAGGGACACTCGGCTTCAGGAGTCATTCTGAGGGACACACTCGGCTTCAGGAGTCATTCTGAGGGACACACTCGGCTTCAGGAGTCATTCTGAGGGACACACTCGGCTTCAGGAGTCATTCTGAGGGACACTCGGCTTCAGGAGTCATTCTGAGGGACACATTCGGCTTCAGGAGTCATTCTGAGGGACACTCGGCTTCAGGAGTCATTCTGAGGGACACACTCGGCCTCAGGAGTCATTCTGAGGGACACACTCGGCTTCAAGAGTCATTCTGAGGGACACTCGGCTTCAGGAGTCATTCTGAGGGACACACTCGGCTTCAGGAGTCATTCTGAGGGACACTCGGCTTCAGGAGTCATTCTGAGGGACACACTCGGCTTCAGGAGTCATTCTGAGGGACACACTCGGCTTCAGGAGTCATTCTGAGGGACACTCGGCTTCAGGAGTCATTCTGAGGGACACACGGCTTCAGGAGTCATTCTGAGGGACACACTCGGCTTCAGGAGTCATTCTGAGGGACACTCGGCTTCAGGAGTCATTCTGAGGGACACTCGGCTTCAGGAGTCATTCTGAGGGACACACTCGGCTTCAGGACTCATTCTGAGGGACACTCGGCTTCAGGAGTCATTCTGAGGGACACTCAGCTTCAGGAGTCATTCTGAGGGACACACTCGGCCTCAGGAGTCATTCTGAGGGACACTCGGCTTCAGGAGTCATTCTGAGGGACACACTCGGCTTCAGGAGTCATTCTGAGGGACACTCGGCCTCAGGAGTAATTCTGAGGGACACACTCGGCCTCAGGAGTCATTCTGAGGGACACTCGGCTTCAGGAGTCATTCTGAGGGACACTCTCGGCTTCAGGAGTCATTCTGAGGGACACTCGGCTTCAGGAGTCATTCTGAGGGACACTCGGCTTCAGGAGTCATTCTGAGGGACACACTCGGCTTCAGGAGTCATTCTGAGGGACACACTCGGCCTCAGGAGTCATTCTGAGGGACACACTCGGCTTCAGGAGTCATTCTGAGGGACACACCCGGCTTCAGGAGTCATTCTGAGGGACACACTCGGCCTCAGGAGTCATTCTGAGGGACACACTCGGCTTCAGGAGTCATTCTGAGGGACACACTCGGCTTCAGGAGTCATTCTGAGGGACACTCGGCTTCAGGAGTCATTCTGAGGGACACACTCGGCTTCAGGAGTCATTCTGAGGGACACTCGGCTTCAGGAGTCATTCTGAGGGACACTCGGCTTCAGGAGTCATTCTGAGGGACACACTCGGCTTCAGGACTCATTCTGAGGGACACTCGGCTTCAGGAGTCATTCTGAGGGACACTCGGCTTCAGGAGTCATTCTGAGGGACACACTCGGCCTCAGGAGTCATTCTGAGGGACACTCGGCTTCAGGAGTCATTCTGAGGGACACTCTCGGCTTCAGGAGTCATTCTGAGGGACACACTCGGCCTCAGGAGTCATTCTGAGGGACACACGGCTTCAGGAGTCATTCTGAGGGACACACTCGGCTTCAGGAGTCATTCTGAGGGACATACTCGGCTTCAGGAGTCATTCTGAGGGACACACTCGGCTTCAGGAGTCATTCTGAGGGACACACCCGGCTTCAGGAGTCATTCTGAGGGACACTCGGCTTCAGGAGTCATTCTGAGGGACACATTCGGCTTCAGGAGTCATTCTGAGGGACACTCGGCTTCAGGAGTCATTCTGAGGGACACACTCGGCTTCAGGAGTCATTCTGAGGGACACGCTCGGCTTCAAGAGTCATTCTGAGGGACACTCGGCTTCAGGAGTCATTCTGAGGGACACACTCGGCTTCAGGAGTCATTCTGAGGGACACTCGGCTTCAGGAGTCATTCTGAGGGACACACTCGGCTTCAGGAGTCATTCTGAGGGACACACTCGGCTTCAGGAGTCATTCTGAGGGACACTCGGCTTCAGGAGTCATTCTGAGGGACACACTCGGCTTCAGGAGTCATTCTGAGGGACACTCGGCTTCAGGAGTCATTCTGAGGGACACTCGGCTTCAGGAGTCATTCTGAGGGACACACTCGGGCTTCAGGACTCATTCTGAGGGACACTCGGCTTCAGGAGTCATTCTGAGGGACACTCGGCTTCAGGAGTCATTCTGAGGGACACACTCGGCCTCAGGAGTCATTCTGAGGGACACTCGGCTTCAGGAGTCATTCTGAGGGACACTCGGCTTCAGGAGTCATTCTGAGGGACACACCGGCTTCAGGAGTCATTCTGAGGGACACTCGGCTTCAGGAGTCATTCTGAGGGACACTCGGCTTCAGGAGTCATTCTGAGGGACACTCGGCTTCAGGAGTCATTCTGAAGGGACACTCGGCTTCAGGAGTCATTCTGAGGGACACACCGGCTTCAGGAGTCATTCTGAGGGACACTCGGCTTCAGGAGTCATTCTGAGGGACACACTCGGCTTCAGGAGTCATTCTGAGGGACACACTCGGCTTCAGGAGTCATTCTGAGGGACACTCGGCTTCAGGAGTCATTCTGAGGGACACACTCGGCTTCAGGAGTCATTCTGAGGGACACACTCGGCTTCAGGAGTTATTCTGAGGGACACATTCGGCTTCAGGACTCATTCTGAGGGACACTCGGCTTCAGGAGTCATTCTGAGGGACACTCGGCTCCAGGAGTCATTCTGAGGGACACACTCGGCCTCAGGAGTCATTCTGAGGGACACTCGGCTTCAGGAGTCATTCTGAGGGACACACTCGGCTTCAGGAGTCATTCTGAGGGACACTCGGCCTCAGGAGTCATTCTGAGGGACACACTCGGCCTCAGGAGTCATTCTGAGGGACACTCGGCTTCAGGAGTCATTCTGAGGGACACTCTCGGCTTCAGGAGTCATTCTGAGGGACACTCGGCTTCAGGAGTCATTCTGAGGGACACACTCGGCTTCAGGAGTCATTCTGAGGGACACACTCGGCCTCAGGAGTCATTCTGAGGGACACACGGCTTCAGGAGTCATTCTGAGGGACACACTCGGCCTCAGGAGTCATTCTGAGGGACACACTCGGCTTCAGGAGTCATTCTGAGGGACACACTCTGCTTCAGGAGTCATTCTGAGGGACACACTCGGCTTCAGGAGTCATTCTGAGGGACACACTCGGCTTCAGGAGTCATTCTGAGGGACACTCGGCTTCAGGAGTCATTCTGAGGGACACACTCGGCTTCAGGAGTCATTCTGAGGGACACTCGGCTTCAGGAGTCATTCTGAGGGACACTCGGCTTCAGGAGTCATTCTGAGGGACACACTCGGCTTCAGGACTCATTCTGAGGGACACTCGGCTTCAGGAGTCATTCTGAGGGACACTCGGCTTCAGGAGTCATTCTGAGGGACACACTCGGCCTCAGGAGTCATTCTGAGGGACACTCGGCTTCAGGAGTCATTCTGAGGGACACACTCGGCTTCAGGAGTCATTCTGAGGGACACTCGGCCTCAGGAGTCATTCTGAGGGACACACTCGGCCTCAGGAGTCATTCTGAGGGACACTCGGCTTCAGGAGTCATTCTGAGGGACACTCTCGGCTTCAGGAGTCATTCTGAGGGACACTCGGCTTCAGGAGTAATTCTGAGGGACACACTCGGCTTCAGGAGTCATTCTGAGGGACACACTCGGCCTCAGGAGTCATTCTGAGGGACACACGGCTTCAGGAGTCATTCTGAGGGACACACTCGGCCTCAGGAGTCATTCTGAGGGACACACTCGGCTTCAGGAGTCATTCTGAGGGACATACTCGGCTTCAGGAGTCATTCTGAGGGACACTCGGCTTCAGGAGTCATTCTGAGGGACACATTCGGCTTCAGGAGTCATTCTGAGGGACACTCGGCTTCAGGAGTCATTCTGAGGGACACACTCCGCTTCAGGAGTCATTCTGAGGGACACACTCGGCCTCAGGAGTCATTCTGAGGGACACACGGCTTCAGGAGTCATTCTGACGGACACACTCGGCCTCAGGAGTCATTCTGAGGGACACACTCGGCTTCAGGAGTCATTCTGAGGGACACACTCGGCTTCAGGAGTCATTCTGAGGGACACACTCGGCTTCAGGAGTTATTCTGAGGGACACATTCGGCTTCAGGAGTCATTCTGAGGGACACTCGGCTTCAGGAGTCATTCTGAGGGACACACTCGGCTCCAGGAGTCATTCTGAGGGACACTCGGCTTCAGGAGTCATTCTGAGACACACTCGGCTTCAGGAGTCATTCTGAGGGACACACTCGGCTTCAGGAGTCATTCTGAGGGACACACTCGGCTCCAGGAGTCATTCTGAGGGACACACTCGGCTTCAGGAGTCATTCTGAGGGACACACTCGGCTTCAGGAGTCATTCTGAGGGATACACTCGGCTTCAGGAGTCATTCTGAGGGACACTCGGCTTCAGGAGTCATTCTGAGGGACACACTCGGCTTCAGGAGTCATTCTGAGGGACACACCCGGCCTCAGGAGTCATTCTGAGGGACACTCTAGGCTTCAGGAGTCATTCTGAGGGACACTCGGCTTCAGGAGTCATTCTGAGGGACACTCGGCTTCAGGAGTCATTCTGAGGGACACACTCGGCTTCAGGAGTCATTCTGAGGGACACACTCGGCTTCAGGAGTCATTCTGAGGGACACTCGGCCTCAGGAGTCATTCTGAGGGACACACTCGGCCTCAGGAGTCATTCTGAGGGACACACTCGGCTTCAGGAGTCATTCTGAGGGACACTCGGCTTCAGGAGTCATTCTGAGGGACACACGGCTTCAGGAGTCATTCTGAGAGACACACTCGGCCTCAGGAGTCATTCTGAGGGACACTCGGCTTCAGGAGTCATTCTGAGGGACACACTCGGCCTCAGGAGTCATTCTGAGAGACACACTCGGCCTCAGGAGTCATTCTGAGGGACACACTCGGCTTCAGGAGTCATTCTGAGGGACACACTCGGCTTCAGGAGTCATTCTGAGGGACACACTCGGCCTCAGGAGTCATTCTGAGGGACACACTCAGCTTCAGGAGTCATTCTGAGGGACACACTCGGCTACAGGAGTCATTCTGAGGGACACTCGGCTTCAGGAGTCATTCTGAGGGACACATTCGGCTTCAGGAGTCATTCTGAGGGACACTCGGCTTCAGGAGTCATTCTGAGGGACACACTCCGCTTCAGGAGTCATTCTGAGGGACACACTCGGCCTCAGGAGTCATTCTGAGGGACACACGGCTTCAGGAGTCATTCTGAGGGACACACTCGGCCTCAGGAGTCATTCTGAGGGACACACTCGGCTTCAGGAGCCATTCTGAGGGACACACTCGGCTTCAGGAGTCATTCTGAGGGACACACTCGGCTTCAGGAGTTATTCTGAGGGACACATTCGGCTTCAGGAGTCATTCTGAGGGACACTCGGCTTCAGGAGTCATTCTGAGGGACACACTCGGCTCCAGGAGTCATTCTGAGGGACACTCGGCTTCAGGAGTCATTCTGAGACACACTCGGCTTCAGGAGTCATTCTGAGGGACACACTCGGCTTCAGGGGTCATTCTGAGGCACACACTCGGCTTCAGGAGTCATTCTGAGGGACACACTCGGCTTCAGGAGTCATTCTGAGGGACACACTCGGCTTCAGGAGTCATTCTGAGGGACACTCGGCTTCAGGAGTCATTCTGAGGGACACACTCGGCTTCAGGAGTCATTCTGAGGGACACACCCGGCCTCAGGAGTCATTCTGAGGGACACACTCGGCTTCAGGAGTCATTCTGAGGGACACTCGGCTTCTGGAGTCATTCTGAGGGACACACTCGGCTTCAGGAGTCATTCTGAGGGACACTCGGCTTCAGGAGTCATTCTGAGGGACACACTCAGCTCCAGGAGTCATTCTCAGTGACACTCTAGGCTTCAGGAGTCATTCTGAGGGACACTCGGCCTCAGGAGTCATTCTGAGGGACACACTCGGCTCCAGGAGTCATTCTGAGGGACACTCTAGGCTTCAGGAGTCATTCTGAGGGACACTCGGCTTCAGGAGTCATTCTGAGGGACACACTCGGCTTCAGGAGTCATTCTGAGGGACACACTCGGCTTCAGGAGTCATTCTGAGGGACACTCGGCCTCAGGAGTCATTCTGAGGGACACACTCGGCCTCAGGAGTCATTCTGAGGGACACACTCGGCTTCAGGAGTCATTCTGAGGGACACTCGGCTTCAGGAGTCATTCTGAGGGACACACGGCTTCAGGAGTCATTCTGAGAGACACACTCGGCCTCAGGAGTCATTCTGAGGGACACTCGGCTTCAGGAGTCATTCTGAGGGACACACTCGGCCTCAGGAGTCATTCTGAGAGACACACTCGGCCTCAGGAGTCATTCTGAGGGACACACTCGGCTTCAGGAGTCATTCTGAGGGACACACTCGGCTTCAGGAGTCATTCTGAGGGACACACTCGGCCTCAGGAGTCATTCTGAGGGACACACTCGGCTTCAGGAGTCATTCTGAGGGACACACTCGGCTTCAGGAGTCATTCTGAGGGACACACTCGGCTTCAGGAGACATTCTGAGGGACCCGGCTTCAGGAGTCATTCTGAGGGACACACTCGGCTTCAGGAGTCATTCTGAGGGACACTCGGCTTCAGGAGTCATTCTGAGGGACACACTCGGCTTCAGGAGTCATTCTGAGGGACACACTCGGCTTCAGGAGTCATTCTGAGGGACACTCGGCTTCAGGGGTCATTCTGAGGGACACACTCGGCTTCAGGAGTCATTCTGAGGGACACTCGGCTTCAGGAGTCATTCTGAGGGACACACTCGGCCTCAGGAGTCATTCTGAGGGACACTCGGCTTCAGGAGTCATTCTGAGGGACACATTCGGCTTCAGGAGTCATTCTGAGGGACACACTCGGCTCCAGGAGTCATTCTGAGGGACACTCGGCTTCAGGAGTCATTCTGAGACACACTCGGCTTCAGGAGTCATTCTGAGGGACACACTCGGCTTCAGGAGTCATTCTGAGGGACACACTCGGCTCCAGGAGTCATTCTGAGGGACACACTCGGCTTCAGGAGTCATTCTGAGGGACACACTCGGCTTCAGGAGTCATTCTGAGGGATACACTCGGCTTCAGGAGTCATTCTGAGGGACACTCGGCTTCAGGAGTCATTCTGAGGGACACACTCGGCTTCAGGAGTCATTCTGAGGGACACACCCGGCCTCAGGAGTCATTCTGAGGGACACTCTAGGCTTCAGGAGTCATTCTGAGGGACACTCGGCTTCAGGAGTCATTCTGAGGGACACTCGGCTTCAGGAGTCATTCTGAGGGACACACTCGGCTTCAGGAGTCATTCTGAGGGACACACTCGGCTTCAGGAGTCATTCTGAGGGACACTCGGCCTCAGGAGTCATTCTGAGGGACACACTCGGCCTCAGGAGTCATTCTGAGGGACACACTCGGCTTCAGGAGTCATTCTGAGGGACACTCGGCTTCAGGAGTCATTCTGAGGGACACACGGCTTCAGGAGTCATTCTGAGAGACACACTCGGCCTCAGGAGTCATTCTGAGGGACACTCGGCTTCAGGAGTCATTCTGAGGGACACACTCGGCCTCAGGAGTCATTCTGAGAGACACACTCGGCCTCAGGAGTCATTCTGAGGGACACACTCGGCTTCAGGAGTCATTCTGAGGGACACACTCGGCTTCAGGAGTCATTCTGAGGGACACACTCGGCCTCAGGAGTCATTCTGAGGGACACACTCAGCTTCAGGAGTCATTCTGAGGGACACACTCGGCTTCAGGAGTCATTCTGAGGGACACTCGGCTTCAGGAGTCATTCTGAGGGACACATTCGGCTTCAGGAGTCATTCTGAGGGACACTCGGCTTCAGGAGTCATTCTGAGGGACACACTCCGCTTCAGGAGTCATTCTGAGGGACACACTCGGCCTCAGGAGTCATTCTGAGGGACACACGGCTTCAGGAGTCATTCTGAGGGACACACTCGGCCTCAGGAGTCATTCTGAGGGACACACTCGGCTTCAGGAGCCATTCTGAGGGACACACTCGGCTTCAGGAGTCATTCTGAGGGACACACTCGGCTTCAGGAGTTATTCTGAGGGACACATTCGGCTTCAGGAGTCATTCTGAGGGACACTCGGCTTCAGGAGTCATTCTGAGGGACACACTCGGCTCCAGGAGTCATTCTGAGGGACACTCGGCTTCAGGAGTCATTCTGAGACACACTCGGCTTCAGGAGTCATTCTGAGGGACACACTCGGCTTCAGGGGTCATTCTGAGGCACACACTCGGCTTCAGGAGTCATTCTGAGGGACACACTCGGCTTCAGGAGTCATTCTGAGGGACACACTCGGCTTCAGGAGTCATTCTGAGGGACACACTCGGCTTCAGGAGTCATTCTGAGGGACACACTCGGCTTCAGGAGTCATTCTGAGGGACACACCCGGCCTCAGGAGTCATTCTGAGGGACACACTCGGCTTCAGGAGTCATTCTGAGGGACACTCGGCTTCTGGAGTCATTCTGAGGGACACACTCGGCTTCAGGAGTCATTCTGAGGGACACTCGGCTTCAGGAGTCATTCTGAGGGACACACTCAGCTCCAGGAGTCATTCTCAGTGACACTCTAGGCTTCAGGAGTCATTCTGAGGGACACTCGGCCTCAGGAGTCATTCTGAGGGACACACTCGGCTCCAGGAGTCATTCTGAGGGACACTCTAGGCTTCAGGAGTCATTCTGAGGGACACTCGGCTTCAGGAGTCATTCTGAGGGACACACTCGGCTTCAGGAGTCATTCTGAGGGACACACTCGGCTTCAGGAGTCATTCTGAGGGACACTCGGCCTCAGGAGTCATTCTGAGGGACACACTCGGCCTCAGGAGTCATTCTGAGGGACACACTCGGCTTCAGGAGTCATTCTGAGGGACACTCGGCTTCAGGAGTCATTCTGAGGGACACACGGCTTCAGGAGTCATTCTGAGAGACACACTCGGCCTCAGGAGTCATTCTGAGGGACACTCGGCTTCAGGAGTCATTCTGAGGGACACACTCGGCCTCAGGAGTCATTCTGAGAGACACACTCGGCCTCAGGAGTCATTCTGAGGGACACACTCGGCTTCAGGAGTCATTCTGAGGGACACACTCGGCTTCAGGAGTCATTCTGAGGGACACACTCGGCCTCAGGAGTCATTCTGAGGGACACACTCGGCTTCAGGAGTCATTCTGAGGGACACACTCGGCTTCAGGAGTCATTCTGAGGGACACACTCGGCTTCAGGAGACATTCTGAGGGACCCGGCTTCAGGAGTCATTCTGAGGGACACACTCGGCTTCAGGAGTCATTCTGAGGGACACTCGGCTTCAGGAGTCATTCTGAGGGACACACTCGGCTTCAGGAGTCATTCTGAGGGACACACTCGGCTTCAGGAGTCATTCTGAGGGACACTCGGCTTCAGGGGTCATTCTGAGGGACACACTCGGCTTCAGGAGTCATTCTGAGGGACACTCGGCTTCAGGAGTCATTCTGAGGGACACACTCGGCCTCAGGAGTCATTCTGAGGGACACTCGGCTTCAGGAGTCATTCTGAGGGACACACTCGGCTCCAGGAGTCATTCTGAGGGACACTCGGCTTCAGGAGTCATTCTGAGACACACTCGGCTTCAGGAGTCATTCTGAGGGACACACTCGGCTTCAGGGGTCATTCTGAGGGACACACTCGGCTTCAGGAGTCATTCTGAGGGACACACTCGGCTTCAGGAGTCATTCTGAGGGACACACTCGGCTTCAGGAGTCATTCTGAGGGACACACTCGGCTTCAGGAGTCATTCTGAGGGACACACTCGGCTTCAGGAGTCATTCTGAGGGACACACTCGGCTTCAGGAGTCATTCTGAGGGACACACCCGGCCTCAGGAGTCATTCTGAGGGACACACTCGGCTTCAGGAGTCATTCTGAGGGACACTCGGCTTCTGGAGTCATTCTGAGGGACACACTCGGCTTCAGGAGTCATTCTGAGGGACACTCGGCTTCAGGAGTCATTCTGAGGGACACACTCAGCTCCAGGAGTCATTCTGAGGGACACTCTAGGCTTCAGGAGTCATTCTGAGGGACACTCGGCCTCAGGAGTCATTCTGAGGGACACACTCGGCTCCAGGAGTCATTCTGAGGGACACTCTAGGCTTCTGGAGTCATTCTGAGGGACACACTCGGCTTCAGGAGTCATTCTGAGGGACACACTCGGCTTCAGGAGTCATTCTGAGGGACACTCGGCTTCTGGAGTCATTCTGAGGGACACACTCGGCTTCAGGAGTCATTCTGAGGGACACACTCGGCTTCAGGAGTCATTCTGAGGGACACACTCGGCTTCAGGAGGCATTCTGAGGGACACTCGGCCTCAGGAGTCATTCTGAGGGACACACTCGGCTTCAGGAGTCATTCTGAGGGACACTCGGCTTCAGGAGTCATTCTGAGGGACACCTCAGCTCCAGGAGTCATTCTGAGGGACACACTCGGCTTCAGGAGTCATTCTGAGGGACACACTCGGCTCCAGGAGTCATTCTGAGGGACACACTCGGCTTCAGGAGTCATTCTGAGGGACACACTCGGCTTCAGGAGTCATTCTGAGGGACACACTCGGCTTCAGGAGTCATTCTGAGGGATACACTCGGCTTCAGGAGTCATTCTGAGGGACACTCGGCTTCAGGAGTCATTCTGAGGGACACACTCGGCTTCAGGAGTCATTCTGAGGGACACACCCGGCCTCAGGAGTCATTCTGAGGGACACTCTAGGCTTCAGGAGTCATTCTGAGGGACACTCGGCTTCAGGGAGTCATTCTGAGGGACACTCGGCTTCAGGAGTCATTCTGAGGGACACACTCGGCTTCAGGAGTCATTCTGAGGGACACTCGGCCTCAGGAGTCATTCTGAGGGACACACTCGGCCTCAGGAGTCATTCTGAGGGACACACTCGGCTTCAGGAGTCATTCTGAGGGACACTCGGCTTCAGGAGTCATTCTGAGGGACACACGGCTTCAGGAGTCATTCTGAGAGACACACTCGGCCTCAGGAGTCATTCTGAGGGACACTCGGCTTCAGGAGTCATTCTGAGGGACACACTCGGCCTCAGGAGTCATTCTGAGAGACACACTCGGCCTCAGGAGTCATTCTGAGGGACACACTCGGCTTCAGGAGTCATTCTGAGGGACACACTCGGCTTCAGGAGTCATTCTGAGGGACACACTCGGCCTCAGGAGTCATTCTGAGGGACACACTCAGCTTCAGGAGTCATTCTGAGGGACACACTCGGCTTCAGGAGTCATTCTGAGGGACACTCGGCTTCAGGAGTCATTCTGAGGGACACATTCGGCTTCAGGAGTCATTCTGAGGGACACTCGGCTTCAGGAGTCATTCTGAGGGACACACTCCGCTTCAGGAGTCATTCTGAGGGACACACTCGGCCTCAGGAGTCATTCTGAGGGACACACGGCTTCAGGAGTCATTCTGAGGGACACACTCGGCCTCAGGAGTCATTCTGAGGGACACACTCGGCTTCAGGAGTCATTCTGAGGGACACACTCGGCTTCAGGAGTCATTCTGAGGGACACACTCGGCTTCAGGAGTCATTCTGAGGGACACATTCGGCTTCAGGAGTCATTCTGTTGGACACTCGGCTTCAGGAGTCATTCTGAGGGACACACTCGGCTCCAGGAGTCATTCTGAGGGACACTCGGCTTCAGGAGTCATTCTGAGACAACCTCGGCTTCAGGAGTCATTCTGAGGGACACACTCGGCTTCAGGGGTCATTCTGAGGGACACACTCGGCTTCAGGAGTCATTCTGAGGGACACACTCGGCTTCAGGAGTCATTCTGAGGGACACACTCGGCTTCAGGAGTCATTCTGAGGGACACACTCGGCTTCAGGAGTCATTCTGAGGGACACACTCGGCTTCAGGAGTCATTCTGAGGGACACACCCTGCCTCAGGAGTCATTCTGAGGGACACACTCGGCTTCAGGAGTCATTCTGAGGGACACTCGGCTTCTGGAGTCATTCTGAGGGACACACTCGGCTTCAGGAGTCATTCTGAGGGACACTCGGCTTCAGGAGTCATTCTGAGGGACACACTCAGCTCCAGGAGTCATTCTGAGGGACACTCTAGGCTTCAGGAGTCATTCTGAGGGACACTCGGCCTCAGGAGTCATTCTGAGGGACACACTCGGCTTCAGGAGTCATTCTGAGGGACACACTCGGCTTCAGGAGTCATTCTGAGGGACACTCGGCCTCAGGAGTCATTCTGAGGGACACACGGCTTCAGGAGTCATTCTGAGAGACACACTCGGCCTCAGGAGTCATTCTGAGGGACACTCGGCTTCAGGAGTCATTCTGAGGGACACACTCGGCCTCAGGAGTCATTCTGAGAGACACACTCGGCCTCAGGAGTCATTCTGAGGGACACACTCGGCTTCAGGAGTCATTCTGAGGGACACACTAGGCTTCAGGAGTCATTCTGAGGGACACACTCGGCCTCAGGAGTCATTCTGAGGGACACACTCGGCTTCAGGAGTCATTCTGAGGGACACTCGGCTTCAGGAGTCATTCTGAGGGACACACTCGGCCTCAGGAGTCATTCTGAGGGACACTCGGCTTCAGGAGTCATTCTGAGGGACACACTCGGCTTCAGGAGTCATTCTGAGGGACACTCGGCCTCAGGAGTCATTCTGAGGGACACACTCGGCCTCAGGAGTCATTCTGAGGGACACTCGGCTTCAGGAGTCATTCTGAGGGACACTCTCGGCTTCAGGAGTCATTCTGAGGGACACTCGGCTTCAGGAGTCATTCTGAGGGACACACTCGGCTTCAGGAGTCATTCTGAGGGACACACTCGGCCTCAGGAGTCATTCTGAGGGACACACGGCTTCAGGAGTCATTCTGAGGGACACACTCGGCCTCAGGAGTCATTCTGAGGGACACACTCGGCTTCAGGAGTCATTCTGAGGGACACACTCGGCTTCAGGAGTCATTCTGAGGGACACTCGGCTTCAGGAGTCATTCTGAGGGACACATTCGGCTTCAGGAGTCATTCTGAGGGACACTCGGCTTCAGGAGTCATTCTGAGGGACACACTCCGCTTCAGGAGTCATTCTGAGGGACACACTCGGCCTCAGGAGTCATTCTGAGGGACACACGGCTTCAGGAGTCATTCTGAGGGACACACTCGGCCTCAGGAGTCATTCTGAGGGACACACTCGGCTTCAGGAGTCATTCTGAGGGACACACTCGGCTTCAGGAGTCATTCTGAGGGACACACTCGGCTTCAGGAGTTATTCTGAGGGACACATTCGGCTTCAGGAGTCATTCTGAGGGACACTCGGCTTCAGGAGTCATTCTGAGGGACACACTCGGCTTCAGGAGTCATTCTGAGGGACACACTCGGCTTCAGGAGTCATTCTGAGGGACACTCGGCCTCAGGAGTCATTCTGAGGGACACACTCGGCCTCAGGAGTCATTCTGAGGGACACACTCGGCTTCAGGAGTCATTCTGAGGGACACTCGGCTTCAGGAGTCATTCTGAGGGACACACGGCTTCAGGAGTCATTCTGAGAGACACACTCGGCCTCAGGAGTCATTCTGAGGGACACTCGGCTTCAGGAGTCATTCTGAGGGACACACTCGGCCTCAGGAGTCATTCTGAGAGACACACTCGGCCTCAGGAGTCATTCTGAGGGACACACTCGGCTTCAGGAGTCATTCTGAGGGACACACTCGGCTTCAGGAGTCATTCTGAGGGACACACTCGGCCTCAGGAGTCATTCTGAGGGACACACTCGGCTTCAGGAGTCATTCTGAGGGACACACTCGGCTTCAGGAGACATTCTGAGGGACCCGGCTTCAGGAGTCATTCTGAGGGACACACTCGGCTTCAGGAGTCATTCTGAGGGACACTCGGCTTCAGGAGTCATTCTGAGGGACACACTCGGCTTCAGGAGTCATTCTGAGGGACACACTCGGCTTCAGGAGTCATTCTGAGGGACACTCGGCTTCAGGGGTCATTCTGAGGGACACACTCGGCTTCAGGAGTCATTCTGAGGGACACTCGGCTTCAGGAGTCATTCTGAGGGACACACTCGGCCTCAGGAGTCATTCTGAGGGACACTCGGCTTCAGGAGTCATTCTGAGGGACACTCGGCTTCAGGAGTCATTCTGAGGGACACACTCGGCTCCAGGAGTCATTCTGAGGGACACTCGGCTTCAGGAGTCATTCTGAGACACACTCGGCTTCAGGAGTCATTCTGAGGGACACACTCGGCTTCAGGGGTCATTCTGAGGGACACACTCGGCTTCAGGAGTCATTCTGAGGGACACACTCGGCTTCAGGAGTCATTCTGAGGGACACACTCGGCTTCAGGAGTCATTCTGAGGGACACACCCGGCCTCAGGAGTCATTCTGAGGGACACACTCGGCTTCAGGAGTCATTCTGAGGGACACTCGGCTTCTGGAGTCATTCTGAGGGACACACTCGGCTTCAGGAGTCATTCTGAGGGACACTCGGCTTCAGGAGTCATTCTGAGGGACACACTCAGCTCCAGGAGTCATTCTGAGGGACACTCTAGGCTTCAGGAGTCATTCTGAGGGACACTCGGCCTCAGGAGTCATTCTGAGGGACACACTCGGCTCCAGGAGTCATTCTGAGGGACACTCTAGGCTTCTGGAGTCATTCTGAGGGACACACTCGGCTTCAGGAGTCATTCTGAGGGACACACTCGGCTTCAGGAGTCATTCTGAGGGACACACTCGGCTTCAGGAGTCATTCTGAGGGACACACTCGGCTTCAGGAGTCATTCTGAGGGACACTCGGCCTCAGGAGTCATTCTGAGGGACACACTCGGCTTCAGGAGTCATTCTGAGGGACACTCGGCTTCAGGAGTCATTCTGAGGGACACACTCAGCTCCAGGAGTCATTCTGAGGGACACACTCGGCTTCAGGAGTCATTCTGAGGGACACACTCGGCTCCAGGAGTCATTCTGAGGGACACACTCGGCTTCAGGAGTCATTCTGAGGGACACACTCGGCTTCAGGAGTCATTCTGAGGGACACACTCGGCTTCAGGAGTCATTCTGAGGGATACACTCGGCTTCAGGAGTCATTCTGAGGGACACTCGGCTTCAGGAGTCATTCTGAGGGACACACTCGGCTTCAGGAGTCATTCTGAGGGACACACCCGGCCTCAGGAGTCATTCTGAGGGACACTCTAGGCTTCAGGAGTCATTCTGAGGGACACTCGGCTTCAGGAGTCATTCTGAGGGACACTCGGCTTCAGGAGTCATTCTGAGGGACACACTCGGCTTCAGGAGTCATTCTGAGGGACACACTCGGCTTCAGGAGTCATTCTGAGGGACACTCGGCCTCAGGAGTCATTCTGAGGGACACACTCGGCCTCAGGAGTCATTCTGAGGGACACACTCGGCTTCAGGAGTCATTCTGAGGGACACTCGGCTTCAGGAGTCATTCTGAGGGACACACGGCTTCAGGAGTCATTCTGAGAGACACACTCGGCCTCAGGAGTCATTCTGAGGGACACTCGGCTTCAGGAGTCATTCTGAGGGACACACTCGGCCTCAGGAGTCATTCTGAGAGACACACTCGGCCTCAGGAGTCATTCTGAGGGACACACTCGGCTTCAGGAGTCATTCTGAGGGACACACTCGGCTTCAGGAGTCATTCTGAGGGACACACTCGGCCTCAGGAGTCATTCTGAGGGACACACTCAGCTTCAGGAGTCATTCTGAGGGACACACTCGGCTTCAGGAGTCATTCTGAGGGACACTCGGCTTCAGGAGTCATTCTGAGGGACACATTCGGCTTCAGGAGTCATTCTGAGGGACACTCGGCTTCAGGAGTCATTCTGAGGGACACACTCCGCTTCAGGAGTCATTCTGAGGGACACACTCGTCCTCAGGAGTCATTCTGAGGGACACACGGCTTCAGGAGTCATTCTGAGGGACACACTCGGCCTCAGGAGTCATTCTGAGGGACACACTCGGCTTCAGGAGTCATTCTGAGGGACACACTCGGCTTCAGGAGTCATTCTGAGGGACACACTCGGCTTCAGGAGTCATTCTGAGGGACACATTCGGCTTCAGGAGTCATTCTGTTGGACACTCGGCTTCAGGAGTCATTCTGAGGGACACACTCGGCTCCAGGAGTCATTCTGAGGGACACTCGGCTTCAGGAGTCATTCTGAGACAACCTCGGCTTCAGGAGTCATTCTGAGGGACACACTCGGCTTCAGGGGTCATTCTGAGGGACACACTCGGCTTCAGGAGTCATTCTGAGGGACACACTCGGCTTCAGGAGTCATTCTGAGGGACACACTCGGCTTCAGGAGTCATTCTGAGGGACACTCTAGGCTTCAGGAGTCATTCTGAGGGACACTCGGCCTCAGGAGTCATTCTGAGGGACACACTCGGCTCCAGGAGTCATTCTGAGGGACACTCTAGGCTTCAGGAGTCATTCTGAGGGACACTCGGCTTCAGGAGTCATTCTGAGGGACACACTCGGCTTCAGGAGTCATTCTGAGGGACACACTCGGCTTCAGGAGTCATTCTGAGGGACACTCGGCCTCAGGAGTCATTCTGAGGGACACACGGCTTCAGGAGTCATTCTGAGAGACACACTCGGCCTCAGGAGTCATTCTGAGGGACACTCGGCTTCAGGAGTCATTCTGAGGGACACACTCGGCCTCAGGAGTCATTCTGAGAGACACACTCGGCCTCAGGAGTCATTCTGAGGGACACACTCGGCTTCAGGAGTCATTCTGAGGGACACACTCGGCTTCAGGAGTCATTCTGAGGGACACACTCGGCCTCAGGAGTCATTCTGAGGGACACACTCGGCTTCAGGAGTCATTCTGAGGGACACTCGGCTTCAGGAGTCATTCTGAGGGACACACTCGGCCTCAGGAGTCATTCTGAGGGACACTCGGCTTCTGGAGTCATTCTGAGGGACACACTCGGCTTCAGGAGTCATTCTGAGGGACACTCGGCTTCAGGAGTCATTCTGAGGGACACACTCCGCTTCAGGAGTCATTCTGAGGGACACACTCGGCCTCAGGAGTCATTCTGAGGGACACACGGCTTCAGGAGTCATTCTGAGGGACACACTCGGCCTCAGGAGTCATTCTGAGGGACACACTCGGCTTCAGGAGTCATTCTGAGGGACACACTCGGCTTCAGGAGTCATTCTGAGGGACACACTCGGCTTCAGGAGTTATTCTGAGGGACACATTCGGCTTCAGGAGTCATTCTGAGGGACACTCGGCTTCAGGAGTCATTCTGAGGGACACACTCGGCTTCAGGAGTCATTCTGAGGGACACACTCGGCTTCAGGAGTCATTCTGAGGGACACTCGGCCTCAGGAGTCATTCTGAGGGACACACTCGGCCTCAGGAGTCATTCTGAGGGACACACTCGGCTTCAGGAGTCATTCTGAGGGACACTCGGCTTCAGGAGTCATTCTGAGGGACACACGGCTTCAGGAGTCATTCTGAGAGACACACTCGGCCTCAGGAGTCATTCTGAGGGACACTCGGCTTCAGGAGTCATTCTGAGGGACACACTCGGCCTCAGGAGTCATTCTGAGAGACACACTCGGCCTCAGGAGTCATTCTGAGGGACACACTCGGCTTCAGGAGTCATTCTGAGGGACACACTCGGCTTCAGGAGTCATTCTGAGGGACACACTCGGCCTCAGGAGTCATTCTGAGGGACACACTCGGCTTCAGGAGTCATTCTGAGGGACACACTCGGCTTCAGGAGACATTCTGAGGGACCCGGCTTCAGGAGTCATTCTGAGGGACACACTCGGCTTCAGGAGTCATTCTGAGGGACACTCGGCTTCAGGAGTCATTCTGAGGGACACACTCGGCTTCAGGAGTCATTCTGAGGGACACACTCGGCTTCAGGAGTCATTCTGAGGGACACTCGGCTTCAGGGGTCATTCTGAGGGACACACTCGGCTTCAGGAGTCATTCTGAGGGACACTCGGCTTCAGGAGTCATTCTGAGGGACACACTCGGCCTCAGGAGTCATTCTGAGGGACACTCGGCTTCAGGAGTCATTCTGAGGGACACTCGGCTTCAGGAGTCATTCTGAGGGACACACTCGGCTCCAGGAGTCATTCTGAGGGACACTCGGCTTCAGGAGTCATTCTGAGACACACTCGGCTTCAGGAGTCATTCTGAGGGACACACTCGGCTTCAGGGGTCATTCTGAGGGACACACTCGGCTTCAGGAGTCATTCTGAGGGACACACTCGGCTTCAGGAGTCATTCTGAGGGACACACTCGGCTTCAGGAGTCATTCTGAGGGACACACCCGGCCTCAGGAGTCATTCTGAGGGACACACTCGGCTTCAGGAGTCATTCTGAGGGACACTCGGCTTCTGGAGTCATTCTGAGGGACACACTCGGCTTCAGGAGTCATTCTGAGGGACACTCGGCTTCAGGAGTCATTCTGAGGGACACACTCAGCTCCAGGAGTCATTCTGAGGGACACTCTAGGCTTCAGGAGTCATTCTGAGGGACACTCGGCCTCAGGAGTCATTCTGAGGGACACACTCGGCTCCAGGAGTCATTCTGAGGGACACTCTAGGCTTCTGGAGTCATTCTGAGGGACACACTCGGCTTCAGGAGTCATTCTGAGGGACACACTCGGCTTCAGGAGTCATTCTGAGGGACACACTCGGCTTCAGGAGTCATTCTGAGGGACACACTCGGCTTCAGGAGTCATTCTGAGGGACACTCGGCCTCAGGAGTCATTCTGAGGGACACACTCGGCTTCAGGAGTCATTCTGAGGGACACTCGGCTTCAGGAGTCATTCTGAGGGACACACTCAGCTCCAGGAGTCATTCTGAGGGACACACTCGGCTTCAGGAGTCATTCTGAGGGACACACTCGGCTTCAGGAGTCATTCTGAGGGACACACTCGGCTTCAGGAGTCATTCTGAGGGACACACTCGGCTTCAGGAGTCATTCTGAGGGATACACTCGGCTTCAGGAGTCATTCTGAGGGACACCCGGCTTCAGGAGTCATTCTGAGGGACACACTCGGCTTCAGGAGTCATTCTGAGGGACACACCCGGCCTCAGGAGTCATTCTGAGGGACACTCTAGGCTTCAGGAGTCATTCTGAGGGACACTCGGCTTCAGGAGTCATTCTGAGGGACACTCGGCTTCAGGAGTCATTCTGAGGGACACACTCGGCTTCAGGAGTCATTCTGAGGGACACACTCGGCTTCAGGAGTCATTCTGAGGGACACTCGGCCTCAGGAGTCATTCTGAGGGACACACTCGGCCTCAGGAGTCATTCTGAGGGACACACTCGGCTTCAGGAGTCATTCTGAGGGACACTCGGCTTCAGGAGTCATTCTGAGGGACACACGGCTTCAGGAGTCATTCTGAGAGACACACTCGGCCTCAGGAGTCATTCTGAGGGACACTCGGCTTCAGGAGTCATTCTGAGGGACACACTCGGCCTCAGGAGTCATTCTGAGAGACACACTCGGCCTCAGGAGTCATTCTGAGGGACACACTCGGCTTCAGGAGTCATTCTGAGGGACACACTCGGCTTCAGGAGTCATTCTGAGGGACACACTCGGCCTCAGGAGTCATTCTGAGGGACACACTCAGCTTCAGGAGTCATTCTGAGGGACACACTCGGCTTCAGGAGTCATTCTGAGGGACACTCGGCTTCAGGAGTCATTCTGAGGGACACATTCGGCTTCAGGAGTCATTCTGAGGGACACTCGGCTTCAGGAGTCATTCTGAGGGACACACTCCGCTTCAGGAGTCATTCTGAGGGACACACTCGGCCTCAGGAGTCATTCTGAGGGACACACGGCTTCAGGAGTCATTCTGAGGGACACACTCGGCCTCAGGAGTCATTCTGAGGGACACACTCGGCTTCAGGAGTCATTCTGAGGGACACACTCGGCTTCAGGAGTCATTCTGAGGGACACACTCGGCTTCAGGAGTCATTCTGAGGGACACATTCGGCTTCAGGAGTCATTCTGTTGGACACTCGGCTTCAGGAGTCATTCTGAGGGACACACTCGGCTCCAGGAGTCATTCTGAGGGACACTCGGCTTCAGGAGTCATTCTGAGACAACCTCGGCTTCAGGAGTCATTCTGAGGGACACACTCGGCTTCAGGGGTCATTCTGAGGGACACACTCGGCTTCAGGAGTCATTCTGAGGGACACACTCGGCTTCAGGAGTCATTCTGAGGGACACACTCGGCTTCAGGAGTCATTCTGAGGGACACACTCGGCTTCAGGAGTCATTCTGAGGGACACTCTAGGCTTCAGGAGTCATTCTGAGGGACACTCGGCCTCAGGAGTCATTCTGAGGGACACACTCGGCTCCAGGAGTCATTCTGAGGGACACTCTAGGCTTCAGGAGTCATTCTGAGGGACACTCGGCTTCAGGAGTCATTCTGAGGGACACACTCGGCTTCAGGAGTCATTCTGAGGGACACACTCGGCTTCAGGAGTCATTCTGAGGGACACTCGGCCTCAGGAGTCATTCTGAGGGACACACGGCTTCAGGAGTCATTCTGAGAGACACACTCGGCCTCAGGAGTCATTCTGAGGGACACTCGGCTTCAGGAGTCATTCTGAGGGACACACTCGGCCTCAGGAGTCATTCTGAGAGACACACTCGGCCTCAGGAGTCATTCTGAGGGACACACTCGGCTTCAGGAGTCATTCTGAGGGACACACTCGGCTTCAGGAGTCATTCTGAGGGACACACTCGGCCTCAGGAGTCATTCTGAGGGACACACTCGGCTTCAGGAGTCATTCTGAGGGACACTCGGCTTCAGGAGTCATTCTGAGGGACACACTCGGCCTCAGGAGTCATTCTGAGGGACAGTCGGCTTCAGGAGTCATTCTGAGGGACACACTCGGCTTCAGGAGTCATTCTGAGGGACACTCGGCCTCAGGAGTCATTCTGAGGGACACACTCGGCCTCAGGAGTCATTCTGAGGGACACTCGGCTTCAGGAGTCATTCTGAGGGACACTCTCGGCTTCAGGAGTCATTCTGAGGGACACTCGGCTTCAGGAGTCATTCTGAGGGACACACTCGGCTTCAGGAGTCATTCTGAGGGACACACTCGGCCTCAGGAGTCATTCTGAGGGACACACGGCTTCAGGAGTCATTCTGAGGGACACACTCGGCCTCAGGAGTCATTCTGAGGGACACACTCGGCTTCAGGAGTCATTCTGAGGGACACACTCGGCTTCACGAGTCATTCTGAGGGACACTCGGCTTCAGGAGTCATTCTGAGGGACACATTCGGCTTCAGGAGTCATTCTGAGGGACACTCGGCTTCAGGAGTCATTCTGAGGGACACACTCGGCTTCAGGAGTCATTCTGAGGGACACACTCGGCCTCAGGAGTCATTCTGAGGGACACACGGCTTCAGGAGTCATTCTGAGGGACACACTCGGCCTCAGGAGTCATTCTGAGGGACACACTCGGCTTCAGGAGTCATTCTGAGGGACACACTCGGCTTCAGGAGTCATTCTGAGGGACACACTCGGCTTCAGGAGTTATTCTGAGGGACACATTCGGCTTCAGGAGTCATTCTGAGGGACACTCGGCTTCAGGAGTCATTCTGAGGGACACACTCGGCTTCAGGAGTCATTCTGAGGGACACACCCGGCCTCAGGAGTCATTCTGAGGGACACTCTAGGCTTCAGGAGTCATTCTGAGGGACACTCGGCCTCAGGAGTCATTCTGAGGGACACACTCGGCTCCAGGAGTCATTCTGAGGGACACTCTAGGCTTCTGGAGTCATTCTGAGGGACACACTCGGCTTCAGGAGTCATTCTGAGGGACACACTCGGCTTCAGGAGTCATTCTGAGGGACACACTCGGCTTCAGGAGTCATTCTGAGGGACACACTCGGCTTCAGGAGTCATTCTGAGGGATACACTCGGCTTCAGGAGTCATTCTGAGGGACACTCGGCTTCAGGAGTCATTCTGAGGGACACACTCGGCTTCAGGAGTCATTCTGAGGGACACACCCGGCCTCAGGAGTCATTCTGAGGGACACTCTAGGCTTCAGGAGTCATTCTGAGGGACACTCGGCTTCAGGAGTCATTCTGAGGGACACTCGGCTTCAGGAGTCATTCTGAGGGACACACTCGGCTTCAGGAGTCATTCTGAGGGACACACTCGGCTTCAGGAGTCATTCTGAGGGACACACTCGGCTTCAGGAGTCATTCTGAGGGACACACCCGGCCTCAGGAGTCATTCTGAGGGACACACTCGGCTTCAGGAGTCATTCTGAGGGACACTCGGCTTCTGGAGTCATTCTGAGGGACACACTCGGCTTCAGGAGTCATTCTGAGGGACACTCGGCTTCAGGAGTCATTCTGAGGGACACACTCAGCTCCAGGAGTCATTCTGAGGGACACTCTAGGCTTCAGGAGTCATTCTGAGGGACACTCGGCCTCAGGAGTCATTCTGAGGGACACACTCGGCTCCAGGAGTCATTCTGAGGGACACTCTAGGCTTCTGGAGTCATTCTGAGGGACACACTCGGCTTCTGGAGTCATTCTGAGGGACACACTCGGCTTCAGGAGTCATTCTGAGGGACACACTCGGCTTCAGGAGTCATTCTGAGGGACACACTCGGCTTCAGGAGTCATTCTGAGGGACACTCGGCCTCAGGAGTCATTCTGAGGGACACACTCGGCTTCAGGAGTCATTCTGAGGGACACTCGGCTTCAGGAGTCATTCTGAGGGACACACTCAGCTCCAGGAGTCATTCTGAGGGACACACTCGGCTTCAGGAGTCATTCTGAGGGACACACTCGGCTCCAGGAGTCATTCTGAGGGACACACTCGGCTTCAGGAGTCATTCTGAGGGACACACTCGGCTTCAGGAGTCATTCTGAGGGACACACTCGGCTTCAGGAGTCATTCTGAGGGATACACTCGGCTTCAGGAGTCATTCTGAGGGACACTCGGCTTCAGGAGTCATTCTGAGGGACACACCCGGCCTCAGGAGTCATTCTGAGGGACACTCTAGGCTTCAGGAGTCATTCTGAGGGACACTCGGCCTCAGGAGTCATTCTGAGGGACACACTCGGCTCCAGGAGTCATTCTGAGGGACACTCTAGGCTTCTGGAGTCATTCTGAGGGACACACTCGGCTTCAGGAGTCATTCTGAGGGACACACTCGGCTCCAGGAGTCATTCTGAGGGACACACTCGGCTTCAGGAGTCATTCTGAGGGACACACTCGGCTTCAGGAGTCATTCTGAGGGATACACTCGGCTTCAGGAGTCATTCTGAGGGACACTCGGCTTCAGGAGTCATTCTGAGGGACACACTCGGCTTCAGGAGTCATTCTGAGGGACACACCCGGCCTCAGGAGTCATTCTGAGGGACACTCTAGGCTTCAGGAGTCATTCTGAGGGACACTCGGCTTCAGGAGTCATTCTGAGGGACACTCGGCTTCAGGAGTCATTCTGAGGGACACACTCGGCTTCAGGAGTCATTCTGAGGGACACACTCGGCTTCAGGAGTCATTCTGAGGGACACACTCGGCTTCAGGAGTCATTCTGAGGGACACACCCGGCCTCAGGAGTCATTCTGAGGGACACACTCGGCTTCAGGAGTCATTCTGAGGGACACTCGGCTTCTGGAGTCATTCTGAGGGACACACTCGGCTTCAGGAGTCATTCTGAGGGACACTCGGCTTCAGGAGTCATTCTGAGGGACACACTCAGCTCCAGGAGTCATTCTGAGGGACAC